>NW_017214853.1:0-14374 GCF_001704415.2 Capra hircus
GTAATGCAGTGCTTTCTAACTGAAACCAAGAAACTCAACAAGAGCTTATCAAACTCTTCACAGTGCACATTAGAGAAAAATTGTGTTAGTGCTGTTAAAATTGTGAGCTTTATAGCCAAATTAAAGAATGGAAATTGAAAGCATGATGCTGAAGATCCTGCTAAAAACAGGTGAGGCTACAGCAAGGGAACAGGGCAGGCGTGGGAGACCCCTGAATGAAGTGGGTCCGAGGCAGAAGCAGGCTCCAAAGGCACAGTGATAAGAGTCCCTTAGGGCCACAGCTGTGATTGTCACAGCCATGACTTTGGGTGTCTCCCGCAGGCCTGCATCTGGGAGAACATCACCTGAGGCCTCTAGGTCAGGAATGATGAGAGACAGTACACCAGAGCAGCCACCAGAGACAGTTATTGTTGTAAATGTGGATGATCCCAGGAAACAGCTGAGAGAGCGGGAGTCCAAGACCCTTGCGCGTCAGTCAGAGCCCTGCAGTTGCTCTCACTAGTGCAATGCCAAGGCACGAGTTGGTCCACCAGCAAAGAGGAACTGGAAGGGGCTGCTCTTCTCATCTGCTCTGAGTGCCAGACAAATTCAGACACATGCCTGCCATCTGCTGTGAAGACAGGGAGCAGGTCAGAGACCTAGGGCTTTCTTGCTGAAGACACATACACACACACATACTTGCACACATACACATGCACACCACCCCCTTGCTTGAAGATGCAGGGTGCCACAGGGACTGCAAATGCTGACATGATAAGCAGTGACATTACACTACCCAGCACACACAAGTCAGGAGGAGGATAGTAGCGGTCAGAAACAACCCCTGCTTGGGGATGCAGACCACCTCAGATGCAGAACACCACAAGGAACCCAGAGCCATGAGTGTGTCTGATGGTATGGCAGGGCCTGAGGTCATGAGTGGTGGCTGGGCAAGTGGAAGTACAAAGCATCCTTGGAAATTCCTATTCCAATGTGCTTCTTCCACTCAAGACTAGGGCTGTTGCTGTTGGCTCTTCTGGCCCAGCATGTGGCCTGCATGGCTCCTTGACCTCAAGCAGATTATGAACCACGCTCAAGTTTCTGTCATGATCAGCAACCAAGATAAAGAGTGTCTTAACTACAAGATTAACTTGAAGGTCAATGAGGGAGACTGAGGGCATGTGGGTGTGGGACTTGGTGGGGAGTTGGGAGGATCATGGTATCTATGTTCATGTGATGTGAGAATGTGAAGAGGTTTTGTGGAAACTGTTAATGCCTGCATGGGAAGCAAGCTGAGGCACCTAGAAGCTTGCACCTTTACCCTCATCCCAGTCCTAGAAGGTGCAGGTGCGGAGCCATCCAAGGTCCAACGGCAAGGTGATCTTTTCCTTTGGGGACAACTCCTACTTCTGGAACATGGTGATCATTAAGGAGTATTACCTTGACATCACTGGTAAGACATGGCTTCATGGAGGTGTAGGTGTGTAAGGGGATGGATGATCCACCTGCGGAATTCACCCCTGTGTTCCCTGTCTTTCTGCAGGGTATAGGGCATGTTATTCCATTCCACTCCACTGGTTGTTGGACTTTGAATTAGGAGCACCCAGCTGCAGGCTGTATATCAGGAGTCTTAAATTTCTCAATGGGTTGTTTGCCCTGCCCAGAATCGAACAGGATTGCTGAGGTGGGGTTGCTTTGGGCCTGCATACAGTTGATGACTGATGTTGGAGTTCTTGGATGCTCACGAGAGTGTCTAGGCCTGGTCAGCCCTGGGCTGACCTTGCTTGTGTTGCCAGCAGATCATTGGCCAAGACATGTGGGACGATCCTGTGATGTATTACCCGAGGAAGGAAGGTTCTGCCATGAGCGGTAACTGACAGAGACACATGTGGGCGGGTGTCTGGAGGTGGGCCCTGAAGGGACAGCCGTGTTGTGGCCAGGACACTGTCCTTTCCCAAATGGGGATGCTCAGGCTCATGCAAGCTGGCTGCAGAGCCAGACTATGGGCCCTGCATGTAGCACATGACCTGCTGAGATTAGGGCTTTGGAACTCGGTGTGTCTGTGTGAAGCAAGTCTTCCTCAGTGTGATAGTCCTAGGTGATACTGAGAGTCTGAATGTTCTTTCCCAAGAATGCTTTTTATATTATCTAAATACTCTCCCTGGGACCATTATATTTTCCAATGACAGAAGACTATTATTGTTCCCTCTTAGTCATCTTTTTGGCAGTAGTGCCTTTCTTCTTGCTTTTGTAGAACAACATCTCAATGTCTTTCTACCTTCTGCAGTCATTTTGAAGTTTAGGGTCCAAACCCATCAGCAAAATTCCAAGGACCATGTCCAGCCAATGGACACACACTGGGTTGTAAACAATCTTCATCTAAACGAAGAATTTTTTTTTAAATTTTTATATTTTTTTTATTTATTTTACTTTACAATATTGTATTGGTTTTTCCAAACATAAAAACGAATCCTCACAGCACTGGATCACACACAGGCCCATCAAGTCCCTGGGGCCCTTGGAGGCTTGGGCATCTCTTTGGCCTTTTCCTGCTAATGGCAGATAGTACTTGGAAGCACAGGTAGACAGGTGCACATTGAAAGCCACACAGATAGAAAGAACAGGGGCCTCACTCAGAATGTTGTGGGCCCTAAGGGGTGGTAGGCTAGCAAAAGGGACACGAATTTGACCAGGAATGACCTAGATAGGTGCACACCAAGAAGACAGTTCTCCAAGTCAGTTGAGCCCAGACGTCCTTGTTTTCTGGTCCCCTGAAGACCAGACAATGGATCAGAATAGCCTGACTGGTACTGGGAAGCTGTCCAAGGTGATGGGAGAATGCAGAACGCAGGTGCCTGTCACTCAGCTGTCCAGGGCGAGCGTTTCCAACCTGCCCCATTTTCTGCAGATTGGGTCCCTGTCAGGAGCAAATGCCCATATTTTGTAGCCTTTGAGGCTAAATCACAGAGTTAGAAGTGCAACCTGACATGATCGATGCGCATGTGAAAGAAAATAACCAGGACAAAGAAACTCGGGTGGTTACCAAAACTCATGTTTCTGGAGAAGAAAGCTTGTACTTCTGCATATCTGCAAGTTTCCTGTCAGGGATATTAGTGTGTACACACACATGTGTGTGAATATGTGAGCCAAAATCACCTGACAGTACACTTGTGAATATGAAGTGTTGGAACTGACCGAGCCAGGTGATGGAAGTCGGATAGCGAAAAATGAAAGCCTTAGGGAAAGGTACATACTCAGGCCATGAGAAGCACTGGAGCCGGGTACCAATGCCTGTTATCTCACTGAGTGAGCAGTTTCTAAGTGGAATCACAGTGGTGCACCCAGGAAGCCTGGCAGAAAGGAGAGGCAGGAAGAAATTGACTGGGGCCACCAGTGAGAGTGCAGAGGATCCAAGACAGAGAAGAGGCTACAATCCTAGACACAGAAGCCACGGTGGGTGACCCCACAGCCCCTTGGACATGCAGCTACAAAGGCCTTTCCATCCATCTCAAACACTGGGCATTCTTTGCCTGACTGTACCATGAGCATGAGCAACACTTGCCATTTATGTGAGGTTTCAGAAATGGACAAGCACGGCAGCATAGGCACTTGCTACCTGCATAGTCTTCCAGTCTGAAACATCACTCTTTGTACTCTTTGCAGAAAGCATATATAGGGGGCAGGACTATAGGATGGATGGCTTAGATTGCTCCTGTTGCTGCTCCCAGCCCCACAGGATTGGGTAACTTGGCAGGCTGGTACATGTTCTCAGATGGAGAACAGAACACTTGAAAGGGCCTCCATAGGGTAAATGGGCAGACGTACATGTCTCCTGCACCAGTGAGTCACGGAGCTTAAAGGAATTGTCCTTAGCGACTCACTGGCAGGAATTTGAACAAGGTTCAGGGAGCTTCCTCATGCCAGCAGAGCATGCCCCATTTTTCCCTCTGTGAAAAATGTGGCCAAGCCACCTCAGGCCTGTGCAGGTTCATGTCTGTCCAGTGAGGGAGGGAGGGTTACCCGACCCCTTCTGCGGTTCAGCAGTGACTGCCCACTGTTGGCTTTCAAGATTGAGAAAGCACTCTCCAAACCTGTGGACTAAAAATATCTGATCTCCCATTGGTGCAACTCACTCAGGAGGAGAAGGGCTTGCCTTCACTCCAAGGATAAGCTTCTCCTATAAGTGCTGGTGTCCATAGAGTGGCAAACGGCAACAGCACCACTTAAAGAGAAGGAGACACACAGACACCAGCCCTGGTACACACAAGGAAGGATTGCTCCAAACAGTGCTATGCCAAAGCAGAGACAAAGAGACAGAGAGCTCTATACCCTAAGGTCCTGGTGTCCCTGAACAAGAGATCAACGTGGCAAACGGTGGGCTTTTTCCCTACTCCCCTAGCATCTGGCCAGCAACAGTCTATCTGTCCTATAGAGAAAAGTGTTCAGCCACTTGGCACCCCTGTATATCCTTTGGATACTCAGGGAGAGCTCCAGTTATTGAAGGTCCTGTGGGACACAGGAGTGTGCTGTTTGGATTGTGGAT
Source organism: Capra hircus (assembly GCF_001704415.2). Classification (NCBI taxonomy): domain Eukaryota; kingdom Metazoa; phylum Chordata; class Mammalia; order Artiodactyla; family Bovidae; genus Capra; species Capra hircus. The sequence goes on from NW_017214853.1 coordinate 4,523, forward strand.
CAGGAATCCGTGGTTGGAATTTCCAGAACCAGACCAATGACAGCGCCTGAGGTAGCGGCAGATGCAAAACCTGCTAGCTCTCTGGAGCAGAGTCTGGCCACGCAGTGGAGCAGATCCCAGGAACCACGGAAGATGCCTTCCGGTCTAGGGGTGTGTCCATCGTGTGCTGTCCACCCCCCTCTAGGCCATTGATCTAGATCTGGGTCAGCTGCCTGTGTGTGGCTCACAGCCTAGAGCCCCGCCTGTATGCCTGATGTCCCAGGGCCCATTCACCCTGTCCTGGGCTGCCACCATCCGTTTCTATAGTTCAGGCCAACCCTCACACACACGAGCCATAGCCTCTGAACCATGCCCCACACCCCACACAAAAACGCTAGTGGGCCCCACAGGATTACTGCACCCTGGGCCACCATTGCTCACCACTTGCTGTGATGCTATTATGTCCTGTCCCTTAGCATCTGACCCAGGCTGGGGTCATGGCCAGAGCCAAAGGAGTGTGAGAGTGGTCAGAGGAATGTGGGAGCGTCCTGGGACCCCAGACCTCCTTAGTGTGAGCCTGGTGCTCAGGGGAATGGGGCCCCATGGCCTGTCCTGGTGATGCTGTGCATGGCTGGGACGTTGCAGCCACCAGTGGTCACACCAGGTGAAGATGCCACCCTCTTCAGAGTGGAGGCAGGAGAGGACGGTGAGGCCCAGGTGGACGGAGTCGTGGCAGGGATCAGATGGGTTTCCAGCTGCTTGCAGAGGCAACTTTGAGGATGTGGAGGTTGTGCCGGATGAGTAACAGCAACAGGGGTTCTCCCTGGAGCTGCAGGAGAAGACGGTGGAGGAGCAGTGCCAGGAAAGGCCTGGAGGCCCGAGTGAGCTTCCGGCACTAGATGTGCTGCAGGCACTGGCGACCCTGCAAGGGGATCTGAGCTCTGAGCCTGAGAAAACCTGCAGGGCCTACGTTTGGTTCACGTGCAAGAGCCATGAGAGGAGGAAGCGTGACTTGGCTCAGAAGAGTGCCATCATCCAGGCATCCCTGGCTTCTGGGCCAACGTGGTATCCTTTCTGCTACTCCCTGTGGTCCGCTGCTCAGGAGGAGGGGAGGTGCAGAGGCAGGAGCAGGAGGAGGGGCAAGATGGGTGCTGGTGGACCCTGAAGGAAGTGTGGTACTGGGCAATTGGCAGGCTCCAAAGGCACAGCTGAGTAGGGTCTGGGCAGGGCCACACCTGTAAGTGCGCAGCCTTGACTTTGTGTGTCTACTTCAGGCCTGATCTGAGGAGGAACAGCCTCTAAGTCAGAAAGACCAGAGACAGTACACCAGGGCAGCCTTAGCTGACAGTTATTGTTGTGAATGATTCCGAAAATAACTGAGATCTGGGAGTAACACACACACACACACACACACACACACAACAACATATGTAGACATACACTAGCCAACACCAACCCTTTGCTTTCAGAGATGGTTTGTAATGACTGTAAGTCCTACCATGTAAGCAGTGACATGCCACTACCCAGCATACACAGGTCTGGGAAATAATAGCTATCAGAAACAGCCCCTGCCTGAGGAATGCAGACCACCTCAGATGAAGAACACCACCAGGAACACAGAGCCATGAGCTTGTCTGATGGTATGGCAGGGCCTGAGCTCATCAGTAGTGGCTGGGTAAGCAGAAGTGCCCAGCATCCTTGAAGATGCCTGTTCCCGTGTCCTTCTTCCACCCCAGACTAGGGCTGATGCTCCTGGCTCTTCTTGGCCCAGCATGTGGCATAAATGGCTCCTTGACCTCAGGAAGATTATGAACCACCCTCAAGCTTCTGTCATGATCAGCGACCAAGATAAAGACTTTCTCAGCTACATGATCGACTTGAATGTCAGTGAGGGAGACTGAGGACAGGTGGGTATGGGACTTGTGGGGTGTGGAAGGATCATGTTATCCATGTTCCTATACTGTGAGAGTTTGGAGAGGCTTCGTGGAAGCTGTTAATGCCTGCCTGGGAGGCAAGCTGAGGACCCTAGAAGCTTGCACCTTTTCCCTCCTCCCTATCCTAGCAGGTACAGGTGTGAGCATCCACGGTCATGCAGCAAGCTGATCTTTTCCTTTCGGGACCACCCCTATTTCTTGAAAAGAGTGATCATTAAGGAGTATTACCTTGACATCACTGGTAAAACGTGAATCCTGGAATGATGATTGTGGGTGTGCAGGGGTGTGGATGATCCACCTATGGGATCCACACCCATCTCCCCTCTCTTCCTGCAGGGAATAGGGGACATCGTTCCACTCCAGTCCATTGGTTCTGGGACTTTGAACAGGGAGCACAGCTGCAGGCTGGACACCAGGAGCCTTAACTTTCTCAACGGATTGTCAGGCCGCAACTGCCCAGAATCAGACAGGATTGCTGAGGTGGTATTGTTTTGGTCCTGATACAGTTGATGATCGTTGTTGGAGTTCTTGGCTGCTCGTGTGAGGGTTTGGATCCTGGTCAGCCCAGGGCTGAGCTTGCTCAGCAGCAAAGTGTTGCCAGCAGATTATCAGCAAAGACGAGTGGGATGATCCCCTGAAGGACTACCCCAGGAGAGAAGATTCTTCCATGACAGAAACACATGTGGTGAAGGGGTCTGGAGGTGGGCCATGAAGGGACAGCCCTGTACTAGCTGGGACACTGTCCTTTCCCAAATGGGGATGCTCAGTCTCATGCAAGCTGGCTGCGGAGTCTGAATTTGGGCCATGCATGTAGCAAGTGGCCTGCTGAGAATGGGGGCTTGGGATTCAGTGTGTCCGTGAGTGAAGCAAGTCCCCTCAAATCAGTTGTGGTTGCAGAGTGAGAGTCCTAGGTGATACTACTAGAGGCAGGGTGAATTAAGTTTCTTTGTCAGAATCATCCTTCCATGGGTCCTGCCATCCCCTGGCCTCCTGTTGCTCACTGAGTTTGAGATTGCCTGGGCCTTACTCTCCTGCCCCTTACCCTGGGAAGGCCTATCATTGCAAGGGCGTCCTCTCCAGGGTCCCAGTGCACCTGTGTGCTGACTTTGGGATCTTCTGTGAATGTCCACATCCACCACTCGGTGGCTCAGCACCACCACACATGCTGCATTGGAAGTGGCTTCAGGCTACCTTGGGAAAATGTGGAGGAGCTCGGGAGAGGTAGACAGGAAGCCACAAGGACAGGACGTGGTGCCTACTCACTCCATCTCCGACATTGCAGCGACCACACACCCTTAGACTGGGGACGCCTCGTGCTTCCTCTTATGGTTGCTCAGCACCTGCTCTCCTGTCGCCTTCATATCTACATCTTCCTTGGGCCAGACACATGCACACACACACACACACACACACACACACAGCCGACACAAACACATGTGTGTATACAAACATGCTCAGCATGGGGGCACAAACACAAACAGGGAACACAGGCTCCTGAAACACCTTTGTTTCCTGTTTGGGTTTGTGTCCCATGCTGAGCATGTGTGTGTATACACGCATGTGCTTGCATCGGACGTGTTTGTGTGTGTGTGTGTGTGTGTGTGTGTGTGTCCAGACTAGGGGCAGACGTAGAGATGAAGACCAAATACAAAAACACGCTCACCATTCTACCTTGCTATTGTGTTTGTTTGGACCGGGAAGAGGGGTTACATGCTCTGAGGATTCACCCAGGACAAATCAGATGGGGTGGGTCTTTGAAACCACTGGCTGTAGAGCCCTCAGTCTGTGGGCACATGGGCCATTCTGTGGAAATGTGGACGTGGCTACGGCAGGACTGGGGTGGTGAGGAGGCTAAGGTCCTGCAGAGAAGGGCAGACCCAAAGGAGAATGAGGCACAGATTGTCTGCTGCACTGGAGTCTTGTTCCACACATGGGAGGAGCACCAGGAACGTCCTGGGCCTGTGCTGCCCAGGATCAGCCCATCAGCCAGCACACTCTTTCCATGAGGGTGGCACACACTCACATTATGTGACGCCAACACAAGATGAGCTAAGGTAGGCTGTCCGTGAAAAACACAGGCATCCTTGGAGAGACAGGGTGTGAAGTGGCATGGCTCCAGGCACTTCCAGCCTCCCTGGCAGTGCAGGTAGGCAAAGAAAGTGCAGGGGTGGGTGTCCATATGTGGCACTCTGCCAGGATGTGCCTATGAGGGAAAGGGAGGAAGCAAGAATGGTGGGCTTACTGCATGTCCCAAGGGACCTCTGGAGAGTGGGAGACAGGGAAGCCCCTGGGGTCAATTTGAACCCTGCTGGTTTTCAGGGTCAGGGTCCAGGCAATAGCAGTCCTGCCAAAGATAACCAACCCATGGCTCGTGCTGAAAGTCCTGACGTGAATTCCTTCTTTCCTCTGGGGTCATGTCCCTGGCTGTGGGTCTAGACGGGCAAAGGAGCATGGCTGCACCTGAGGGAGGATTCTGGCAGTCTTGCTGGAGCAGATTCTCTGATTTTGTCATAGCGGATCTGCCCCAGATGACACTCAGATGGACCCTGCCTTCCCAGTGACTGTTCTAGATGGCTTCATTGGCACTTCAGCTGTGTGGGCAAGCAGGTATAGCTGATTGTATGAAGACCTACCTGGCCCCAATGAGAGCAACTGGAAGAGAGTCTTGGCATTTAGTAAGTCAGTGAAGCATGGGTGGTTCAAACACTCTTGGTGCTCTCACAGAGTTAGAAGTGCAACCTGACATGATTGATGAGCAAGCGAAAAAAAATAGCCAGGACAAAGAAAGTCAGGTGCTTACCAAAAGTCATGTTCCTGGAGAAGAAAGCTTGTACTTCTGCATATGTGCAAGTTTCCTCTCAGGGACATTAGTGTGTTCACACATGTGTGTGCAGATGCACCTGCCAGTACGCTGATGAGTATGCACTGTCAGAACAGACCTAACTAGGTGATGGAAGTTGAATAGTGAAAACATGAAAGCCGTAGGAAAAGGTACGTAGATTCTAGCGAGCAGAAGCACTGAAGCCAGGGTACTTACTGATCCCCGCTATCTCACTGAGTGAGCAAGTTCTGAGTGGAATCACAGTGGTACAGCAAGGATACCTGGCAGAAAGGAGAGGCCGGAAGAAAGTGCCTGGGGGCGACCAGTGAGAGTGCAGAAGGTCTGAGACACAGAACAGGCTGCAATCCCAGACACAGAAGCCATGGTGGGTGACCCCACAGCCCCTTTATACTCCCGGATACAAGGGCCTTTCCATCCTTCCCAAGTGCCAGGCATACTTTCCTGACCTTACCATGAGCATGAGCAACCCTTGCCTTTTTTGCGTGGTTTCAGTGATGGACCAGAACTGCAGCATAAGCACCTGCTACCTGCAGTCTTCCAGGTTGAATCATCACTCTTTGTACACTTTGCAGAACACATATATTGGGTATCAGGACTATAGGACGGATGGCTTAGCTTGATCCTCTTGCTGCTCCCAGCCCCACAGGCTTGGGTGACCGGGCAGGCTTGAATGTGTTCTCACATGGAGAACAGAACCACTTTGAAAGGGCCTCGATAGGGTAAATTGGCAGCCGTGCATGTTTCTGGCACCAGTGTGTCATGGAACTTAATGGGGAGCTGTCCTTACCATCTCCCTGGCAGGTATTCAAATAATGTTCAGGGAGTTCCCTCAGGCCCCAGGCCATGTCCCATTTCTCCATCTGTGCAAAGTGTGGCCAAGGTACCTGAGGCCTTTGCAGCATTCACGTCTGTCCAGCGAGGGAGGGAGGGTCGCACCACACCTTCTGCAGTTCAGCAGTGACCGCCCACTGTTGACTTTCGAGTTTGAGAAAGCACTCTCCGAATGTGTGGACTGACAAAGTCTGATCTCCCATGCGTGCAACTCACTAAGGAGGAGCAGGGCTTGCCTTCTCATGTAAACTTCTCGTATGAGCACTGGTGTCCAGAGAGTGGCAGACAGCAAGAGCACTACTTAGAGAGATGGAGACAAACAGACACCAGCCCTTGGTACACACACAGAAGGATTGCCCAAAACAGTGCTATGCCAGAAGCAGAGATGAAGAGACACAGAGCCAGCTCTGTACCCTAAGGCTCTGGTGTCCCTGAACAGTGGAGATCAACCGTAGCAAACAGTGGGGTTTTTCCCTTCTCCCCTAGCATCCGGACAACAACAGGTTCTGTGTCCCATGGAGAAAAGTATGAGCCACGTGGAGCACCTGTTTATCCTTTGGATATCCGGAGAGTTCTCAGTTATTGCGGATCCTGAGGGACACAGGAGTGTGCTGTTCAGACTGTGAAGCAGGAACCCGTCCTTGGAATTTTCAGAGCCTGGACAATGACAGCGCCTGGGGATCAGCAGATGCAAAACCCATTACCTCCCTGGAGCGGTATATGCCATGTGGGTGCGCTGTAGCCCAGGAACCCTGGAAGATGCCCTACGTTTGAGGGGCGTGTCCATAAGGGTGCCGCCCACCACTTGGACTAGATTTGGCCAGCAGCCTGTGCGTGGCTCACAGCCTAGGGATCCGCCTATTCGGCTGATTTCCCCAGGGCCCTTCACCCTGTCCCGCTGTCTGCCACCCCTTTCTTCAGCCTCAGGCCACCGACACACACCAGCCCCCGCTTCCCTACCATCCCCTCACTCCCCGCCCCCAAAGAGCTAGTGGGTCCCACAGGATTCCTGAAGCCTGAGCCGCATTTGCACACCACTTGTTGTGCTATTATGTCCCATCCCTTCACATCTGCCCCAGCCTCGGGTCACGACCAGGGCCAAGAGGAGTGTGAAAGGCAGTCAGAGGAATGCAGGAGCATCCTGGGACCGCAGACCTTCCGAGTTGTGAGCCCGGTTTCAGGGCGCTGGGTTGGTGGCCTGCCATCCTCAGGCTTTTTGAGGCTGGGACCTTGCAGCACAAGTTGTCATGCCAGGCAAAGGAGCCACGCTATGCAGAGTGGAGGCGATGGAGGAAGGTGCACCCTGGTGGACGGTTGGGTGGTTGTTCTAGCTGCTTGCGGAAGACGTCATGGAGGAGGTGGAGGTTGTGGCAGATGAGAGCAGCAATAGGGCTTCTTCCAGGAGCTGAGAAGACGTGGAGGAGCAGGGCCAGGAAAGGCCCGGGAGCGCTATTGAGCTTCCAGGGCAAGACGCGCTGCAGGCACTGGCTGCCCTGCTGGTGGAACTGAGCTCTGAGCATAAGAAAAACTGCAGGGCCTACTTCCAGTTCATGTGCAAGAACCATCAGAGGAGGAAGCCTGACTTGGCTTGGAGGAGCGCCATCACCTGGGGCATCCCTTGCTTCTGGGCCATAGCTGTATCCTTTCTTCTGCTCTTTGAAGTCTGCTGCTCAGGAAGAGGAGGAGGCGCAGGAACTTTTCCCTCCTCCTGAGCCTGACAGGTGCTGTTGTGGAGCCATCCATCGTCCCACTGCAAGTTGATATTTTCCTTTCAGGACCCCCTACTTGAACACAGTGACCACTAAGTAGAATTACCTTGACATCACTTGTAAAACGTGGTTCCTGGGTGATGAGTGTGGGTGTGCAAGGTTGTGGATTGTCCACCTGTGGATCCACACCCATCTCCCCTGTCTCTCTGTAGGGTATAGGGCACGTTGTTCCACTCCTGTCCACTGGTTCTGGGACTTTGAACGGGGAGCATCCTGCCGCAGCATGGACACCAGGAGCCTTAACTTTCTCGCTGGTGGTCAGGTCACAACTGCTCAGAACTGAACAGGATTGCTGAGGTGTGGTTGCTTTGGGCCTGAACACAGTTAGCAATTCCTTTTGGGATTCTTGGCTGCTGGCTCACCTTGCTTGTATTGCCAGCAGAGTCGGCCAAGATGTGTGGGACGATCCCCTGAAGTAGTACCCTGGGCAGGAAGTTCTTCCATGAGAGTAACTGACAGAAACATATGTGGAGATGGGGTCTGAAGGTGGGCCCTGAAGGGACACTCATGTGATACTACAGGGACACTGTCCTTTCCCAAATGGGGATGCTCAGACTCATGCAAGCTGGCTGTGGAGCCTGAATTTGGGTCGTGCATGTAGCAGGGGACCCCTGAGACTGTCTATTTGGGGACTTGTGTGTCCATGAGTGAAGCAAGTCTCCATCAAATCAGCTGTGGTGGCAGCACCAGAGTCCAGGTGATACTACTAGAGGCAGTGTGTATTAAGTATCTTTGTCAGAATCATCCTTTGTGGGTCCTTCCATCCCTGGCCTCCTGCTGCTCACTGAGTTTGAGATTGCCTGGGCACTTCACTCCCCCTTACCCTGGGAAGGCCTATCATTGAAAAGGTGTCCTCTCTGGGTTCCCCGTGCACCTGTGTGCTGACTTTGGGATCTTGTGTGAATTCCCATTCACAACTCAGTGTCTCACAACCACCAAACATGCTGCGCTGGAAGCAGCTTCAGGCTGCCTTGGGAAAATATGAAAGAGTTCGTGGAGAAGGTGAACAGGGAGCCCCAAGGGCAGGACATGTTGCCTACTGTCGCCATCTCCGACATTGCTGGCCTCAGTCCTCTCACCTCCTGAAACACCTATGTTCGTTGTTTGCATTTGTGTCCCTGCTGAGCATGTGTGTGTGTACACACGTGTGCTTATTTATGCTGGCTGTGTTTGTGTGTGTGTGTGTGTCCAGCCCAGGGCAGAAGCAGAGATGAAGGCGGCAGGAGAGGAGGTGCTGAGCAACCAGAAGAGGAGTCATGAGGCGACCAGGCTGAAGGTGGTTTGTCGCCGTATCTCTGCATTGACCCTGCCCAGGATGGGAAGGAGGAAAGGATGGCCAGTGATAACTCCAGACTGTGGCTCCAGATATCTGCAATTAGACCAGATACAAAACACACTCATCAGTTCTACCATGTTGTTGTGTGTGTTGGGATCAGGAAGAGGGTTTCATGGTCTAAGCATTCACACAGAGCAAATCATGTGGGGTGAGGCTTTGAAACCACTGCCTGTGGAGCCCTCAGTGTGTGGGGCCATGGGCTGGCCTGTGGAAATGATGGACGTGGCTATGAAAAGACCCGGATGGTGAGGCTAAGGTCCTGCCGAGATGGGCAGAGAGCTGAAGGAGAAGGAGTCACAGACTGCCTGCTGCACTGGAGACTTGTTCCACACACATGTGAAAAGGAGAACTGGGAAGGTCCTGGGCCAGTGCTGCCCCAGATCACCCCAGCAGCCAGCACAGCCCTCCCTGAGAGTGGCACACACTGGCACGATATGACACAAAACATGAGACGTGCTAAGTATGCTGTATCTGCAAAACCACAGGCATCCTAGGAGAGACATGCCTTAAGCCTGGCATGCCTCCAGGCACTTCCAGCCTGCCTCCTTGGCAGTGCCCAAAAGGCGAGGAAAGCACAAGTGGGTTTACCTGTGTGACCCTATGCCGGGATATGCTTGTGAGGGAGGGAACAGAGAAAAGACAAGGGCGATGGGTAAACTGCATGTCCCAAGGGACCTCAGGAGAGTGGGAGACAGACAAGCCCCTGGGGCAGTTCAGGGCCTGCTGGTTTTCAGGGTCCAGACTCTAGGCAGTAGCGGTCCTGCCAAAGATACCCCATGGTCCGTGCTGAAATTCTGACATGAATTCCTTCTTTACATCTTTCAGGGTGTAATCCCCTCAGCTATCTCAGCAGAAAACCAAGACAGAGTCAGCCTTATTATGAAGACGTGTGATTGTGGCTTTGGAGTGGGGCTTTGCCATGAACACCGTAACATTATCAGGAGACACACCAAGGTTTTAAGATAACATATTTAAGTTCAGCTCAGACTGAAAGGACCAGCAATAGTACAAAAATAAGAGCTCTGGACTTCTACCTTCTACAAGCAGGAAGCAGGCTAGGGAGACTGTTTCATGTAACCATATACTAGCCACCTTTCATGCAATGGCATCATGTCAGGGGGTAGAATTAAAAAATCAGAGACTGAAGCCTAGGAAGTTTCC
>NW_017214854.1:0-14373 GCF_001704415.2 Capra hircus
GAGCCACCAGTCGGGTCCCTGAGGTCCCGTCGTAAGTCGAGAGCACCTGCCGCAACTCGGAAAATCCAGGAGGTTCTCCCCTGCAGGCGAGATGAGGCCCGTTTCCACTGAGGTGTCTCGAGGCTAATCACACTTGACCTCTGGAACTTCCAAAGAGTCTTTCACAGCCATGCTGCAACTCAAGAAGTTCCCCGACATACCCGTCTCCACTCAAGAGGAAGCACGAGGGTCCCGGCCACATCCAGAGGAGCTCCGTTTCCGGCTCGTAGCTCGAGAGGACGGATCCTTTCCCTGCTTGGTCGGGAAAGAATTCCCGGCATTCCCCATCGCATCTCAAGAGGAGGCGCTCTCCAAAGGAAAGGGGAGAGGAACTGCAGGGTCGTGCCACCATTCCAAGACTCCCCAGATATCTCAGTCCGTTCCACAGGAACCTGTTTTCCCTGCACTGCCTCGGCTTTCACGCCGAGGATCGACTCACACCACCGTGACACGTGGGACAGCCCTGTGGGAAAGCCTCGTGGGAAAGACTCGAGGGAAAGCCACAGATCCCTTGGTCCACGCAAGGGGAAGCGTGACACTGCTGCTACAGCATGGGAGGAAAGGGCACGCTCATGCCCCCACTCGAGACGAGGCCTGACTCCCTTTGTGGAGACTCCAGAAGTACCCCAAAATCCATGTCAGCACTGGAGAGGAATCCTCAGCTTCCGGCCCCGACTCCACACAAGGTCTTAGGCCCCGGCATCGACGGGAGAGGAATCACGAGAGGCCCCCTAGCAACACGCATGATAACTGGCCTTTCCTGCGGCCGCCAGAGCGGGTCCCTGAATCCCCGTCGTAACTCGAGAGCACCTGCTGAAACTCGGGAATATCCAGGAGCCTCTCCATTCCAGGCGACATGAGGCCCATTTCCGCTGAGGCATCTCGAGACTAACCACACCTAACCTCTGGAACTTCCAATGGGTCCTTCACACCCTTGCTGCAACTCAAGAAGTTCCCCGACATACCCGTTCCTCTTCACGTTCTGCCATAATGGTGGTGTCATCTGCATATCTAAGTTGATTGATATTTCTACCGGCAATCTTGATTCCAGCTTATGTATCTTCCATCCCAGCATTTTTCATGATGTACTCTGCATAGAAGTTAAATAAACAGGGTGACAATATACAGCCTTGACATACTCCTTTTCCTTTTTGGAACCAGTCTGTTGTTCCATGTCCTGCTCTAACTGTTGCTTCCTGACCTTCATCCAGATTTCTCAAGAGGCAGGTTAGGTGGTCTGGTATTCCCATCTCTTTCAGAATTGTGGCTAAAACAACAGTATAAGGACCTTTCCGATGTCAGGCCAAGGAATTGTGTTTCCAGTCATTGAGCCACACCTGATCACTGAGCACAAATTCATGAATCTGTTCCTCAAGGGGGAATGATATTCTTTTTTATACAAACTTAGTTACCTGATTTATTACCTTACCTAATTGTTCCATCTGCTGTGAAATCCCACCCCCTTACTTGTGGCAAATCTGCTAACACCTGCCTCACTGTGGGAGGGGGTCTCCCATAGAAAATTTCATAAGGACAACAACTGTGGGAACGTGCTGGTTACCCGTAATATGAGTAAGTCTGCCGGAAGCAAGCCCATCCACGTACAGTCAGTCTCTATGATCCATTTTGAAAGTGTCTCTTCAAGAGTTTGGTTGTTTCTTTCCACCATTCCAGAACACTGGGGCCTATATGCTGTATGTAATTTCCACTGATATTTAGAGCTTCACATACCTGTTAATTAACGCGGCTACAAAGACAGGGCCATTGTCGGATTCTATACTGGTTGGAAACCCAAGTCTGGGAATTATTTCTCAAATCAGCGAGCTACTTCATTTTCTTTTTCAGATCAGGTAGGGAAGGCCTCTGCCCAACCGGAGAAGGTACCTACTATTCTAGTAAGTCATGATAACAGGTGACTGCCTTTGCTTCCCCGAAGGACACTCGCTTTCCCTGCATCCTGAGAACTCCACGTCTCAGCCAGTTGGAAAAGCGCTTCTTGGAGGTCATTATTCAGGGGCAACTTCCCCTGGAGCCCGGGGCCATAGGGAGCGGCTCCACACTCCCAGGGAAAGGCAGAGCCACAGCCACACATCTGTCCCATCCCCTTTGCTCTGTAGGAGAGCTCTAGTGAGCCTAGGTCTGTCAGGAAAATTCTTGGCTCCTATGGGGACACATTCTATGTGTGAAACTGCATCCAGGACCTAGGGGCCACAGGGCGCCTGTTTCTCTCGGGGGCGGAGGGGTGGGGGGCCTGAAGCAGTGCGGCCCAGCAACAGCTTCCACATCCATCCAATTGCTCTTTTCTTACCTCTGATAGAACTAGCTTTGTTCCAGCCTTTGGCAATTTGGAGGCAAGCGGGCCCCACTTCCTCCCCAAGGAGGCATGGGACCTACTTTGAGTGGAAAGGCCCCTCACGGAGCTGAACCCAGGAAGGCACCCAGTCATGTCTGACACATTCCTGCATCCTGCTTCTTCATGAGCAATACCGCTATAAGCTAGGCATGTCTTTCCAAGGCTCAGAAAGGACAGGGGAGATGCATGGTGCTGCCTCTGGAATTTCGGTCCTCTGAGCAGACCTGGAGGTCTCCCCTTGAAGGAGCTAACCAGTTTCTTCCAAATACAGGCTTGCAAACACACACTGGGTGGCTGCCTCTTCTTCCCTGAAGGACGATCACTTTCCCCGCATCCTGTGAACTCTGCATCCCAGCCTGCTGGAAAAGCGCTTCTTGGAGGTCATTTTTCAAGGACAATTTTCCCTGGAGCCCGGGCCGTAGGGAGGGCCCCATGCTCGCTGGGAAAGGCAGAGTCACATCCACAGTCTGTTCTACCCCTTTTGCCCTGTAGGAGAGCTCTAGTGAGCCTAGGTCTGTCAGGAAAATTCTTGGCTCCTATGGGGACACACCCTGTGTGTTAACCTGCATATCGGACCTAGGGGCCACAGGGCGCCTGTTCCTCTCGGGGGGGACCCTGAAGTGGTGCGGCCCAGCAACAGCCTGAACATCCATCCGATTGCTCTTTTCTTCCTTCTGATAGAGCTAGCTTTGCTTCTCGCTTTGGCATTTCGGAAGCCAGGGGGAGCCCCACCGCTGTTGTCCTGGGGTCTATTGGAGGTACCGGGTCTATTGGACCCCAGCATGGCACCCGACCCCCTCAGACACACTCCCGCAGCCTCCTTCCCCATGGGCAGGACTGTTCTGACCTAGGAATGTGTTCCCAAGGCTCAGAAAATGCAGGGAGACACACGGCCCTGACTCTGGAACTGAGGCCGTTGGAGCAGGCCTGGAGGTCTGACGTCTGAGACGCCAAACACTTGCTGCAAGATACAGGTGTGAAAACACACTCTCTGGGGCTGCCTTTCCTTCCTCCAAGGAAGAGAGCTTTTCCAGTCTCCTCCGTGCTGAGTCATACAAGGCTGGAAAGGTCTGGCTTCGAGGGCATTTCTCAGCGGCAATGGCCCCTGAGGCCCTGCACCCAGGGAGGGATCCTACCCTCCCAGGGGAAGTCAAAGCAACCTCCAAACAGCTGTTCTCTCATGTTTCCTCTGCAGGAGGGAGCTAGTGAGCCCAGGTCTGTCTGGAACGTTCTTGGATCCTGCGGGGAAATCATCCTGGGAGCCCACCTGGATACCAGTCGTAGGGGCTAAAATTCGCATTTTCCTTCCTTGGAGCCCTAACGCAGTACAGCCTAGCAACTGCTTGAAAATCCATCCTGTTGCTGTTTTCTTCCCTCTGACAGAGCGAGCTTTGCTCCCCATTTGGGGATTTCAGAAGCAAGGTGGTGGCCTGCAACTCCTTGCCTGGGGTCCATTGGAGGTGCAAGGTGCCCTCGACCAGGTGACCCCAGCATGACACCTGGCCCCCTCAGACACACTCCCGCAGCCTGCTTCCCCATGGGCAGGACTGCTCTCACCTAGGAATGTGTTTGCAAGGCCAGGAAACTGCAGGGAGACACAAGGCCCTGATTCTGGCATTGAGTCTGTTGGAACAGGCCTGCAGGTCTTCTGTCTAACAAGCCAAACACTTGCTGCAAGATACAGGCCTGAAAACACACTCTTGGGCTGCCTTTCCTTCCTCCAAGGAAGAGAGTTTTCTCAGCCTCCTGTGGGCTGAGAGTCACACAGGGCTGAAAAGCACTTGCTGGGAGATTATTTTTCATTGGCCATGGCCCCTGAGGCCCTGTGCTCAGGGAGGGCTCCCTCCCTCCCAGGGAAAGTCAAAGGAAGCTCCAAACGGCTGTTCAATCATGTTTCTGAGAGAGTCATTGCCAAGGCAGGTTTCTAAGAAGTTCAAGGGTCCCCAAGGAGAGAGGGGTCTAGAATTCTCAAGGAGGAAGGAAGGACAAACTGTTTTTCCCTCTACATTCCTTAGGATTATATAACAATCATGCATCCTTCTTGAGGACGGTCTCTGGAAAAAACCTTCTGGCTAATCCTGTTATCTTAAAATGTCAATTATGGGAGTAGGTCTAGTGAGTCTTTACAACCTCCAGACATTCTTTTGTTCGTTGTCATAACTTATTGGAGAGTATATAACTCCATTACTAACACTAGCAAGGGGGTACGCTTTCTGCCCCTTGTGATGTCTCTGTCAGAAGCTTTCTCTATCTCCTTTCTCCTTTAATAAAACTCTATTGCACAAAAGCTCTGAGCAATCAAGCCTCGTCTTGGGCCCTGGATTGAATTCTTCTCCTCCATAAGCCAAGAATCCCAGCATCTTTTCGTGGTTCAGCAACAATATTTCATTTCCTCTGCAGGAGAGAGCTAGTGAGCTTAGGTCTGTCTGGAACATTCTTGAATCCTGTGGGGAAAATATCCTGTGCACACATCTGGATACTGGGCCTAGAGGCCAAAATTCGCATTTCTTTCCCGGGGAGCCCTAACGTGGTGTGACTTAGCAACTGCTTGAAAATCCATCCCATTGCTGTTTTCCTCCTTCTGACAGAGCTAGCTTTGTTCCCTGCTTTGGGATGTCTCAACCGAAGGGCCGGTCCATAGCTACTCGCCTGGGGCCCATTGGATGTGCAAGGTGCCCTCGACTAGGTGACCCTAGCATGGCACTCAGCCCGCTCAGACACACTCCCGAGGCTTCTTTCTCATGGGAAGCACTGCTCCAACCTAGGAATGTGTCTGCAATGCTTGGAAAGTGCAGTGAGACACACAGCCCTGACTCTGCAATTGAGGCCCTCAGAGCAAGCCTGCAGCTCTGATGTCTGAGAAGCAAAACACTTGCTGCAAAGAGAGGCCTGAAAACACACTCTCTGTGGATGACTTTCCTTCCTCTAAGGAAGATAGTTTTCCCAGTCTCCTGCTTCCTGAATGTCACACAGCTGGAATGCGCTTGCTTGGAGGTCGTGATTCAGTGGCAATGACCCCTGAGGCCCTTTGCCCAGGGAGGGCTCCCACACTCACAGGCAAATCAAAGCAACTTCCAAGTGAGTCAGCTCTTCACATCAAGTGGCCAAAGTATTGGAGTTTCAGGTTCAGTATTAGTCCTTCCAATGTATATTCAGACCTGATTTCCTTTAGGATGGAGTGGTTGCGTCTCCTTGTAGTCTAAGCGACCTACAAGCATCTTCTCCAACACCACAGTTCAAAAGCATCCAATTTTCAGCTGTCACTTTCTTTATAGTACATCTTTCATATCCATCCATGACATATGGAAAAACCATAGCCTTGACTGGATGGATCTTTGTTGGCAAAGCAACGTCTCGGCTTTTTAATATGCTGTCTAGTTTGGTCATCACTTTTCTTCCAAGTCATAAATACGTTTTAAGTTCATGGAGGCAGACATCACCTGCAGTGATTTCCAAGCCCCCCAAAATAGTCTGCTGCTGTTTCCAATGTTTTCCCATCTATTTGCCATGAAGTGATGAGACTGGATGCAATGATTTTAGTTTTCTGAATGCTGAGCTTTAAGCTAACTTTTTCACTCTCCTCTTTCACTTTCATCAGGAGACTCTTTAGTTCTTCTTCACTTTCTGCCATAAGGGTGGTGTCATCTGCATATCTGAGATTCTTGATATTTCTCCCAGCAATCTGGATTCCAGCGTGTGCTTCCTCCAGCCCAGTGTTTCTCATGATGTACTCTGCATATAAGTTAAATAAGCAGGGTGACAATACACTGCCTTGACATATTCCTTTTCCTATTTAGAACCAGTCTGTTGTTCCATGTCCAGTTCGAACTGTTTCTTCCTGACCTGCATACAGGTTTCTCAAGAGACAGGTCAGGTGGTCTGGTATTCCCATCTCTTTCAGAATTTTTCCCAGTTTATTGTGATCCACACAGTCAAAGGCTTTGGCATAGTCAATAAAGCAGAAATAGATGTCTTTTTTTCTGGAACTCTCTTGCTTTTTCAATGATCCAGTGGATGTTGGCAGTTTGATCTCTGGTTTCTCTGCATGTTTTAAATCCCTCTTGAACATTTGGAAGTTCACAGTTCATGTGAACTTGGAGAATTTTGAGCATTACTTTACTAGTGTGTGAGATGAGTGCAATTGTGCAGCAGCTTGAATATTCTTTGTCATTGCCTTTCTTTGGGATTGGAATGAAAACTGACCTAATGACTAGATGTTTTCAATTGCATATGCTGAAAGAACTGGCTGTGCAGTTTTGAAGAAAAAAAAATCATTTTAACCCATTTTCTCTGAAGTGCAAGGCATATCATGGCCATCCCTGAATCATAAAGTCACCTTTTCTTTATGTAGTCATAGTTTCATGCCTAAATTATAGGCCAACTCGTGCTCAAATGGACTCTGATGTCAGGGGCAGATCAACTAATAAAAAGCTTGGATTGTCCCTCTGGAGGAAAGTGAGATCTTGGTCCCACGAGAAGAATCTGAAGGGTTAAGGGAACTTGCAAGAGTGGGGAAAGCTTAGTCCATCCTACATGTACCAAAATCTTAAATAAGGCTTATTTACTTTACCGAAGTAAAAAAACAGATGATGAAAACAATTATAAATCAATGAAAGGTAAAGAAATCCATAGTCTGTTATCAAAAATTGCATTCTAAGAAAACTTTGTTCTCTTAACCTAGAGAGGAGACTAAATTCCATCTGGTACCAGCTTACCAGAAGACAAACAAACAAACAAACAAACAAATTATCGGTAAGCTTAAAAAAAGTATATTCCATATATCTTGAAGTAGCAGTATTTCTGCAAAGGCATCAGTGTGAAACCATAGAGGACATGGTTAAAACCTGATTAAATAGAAATTGACAATGTAATCTGGTCACTGCTGCGACTTGAAATGCTTTAATATGATAACTGGAATTATAACTGACAGCATTTGACCAGGACATATCAGATTTTCACGGATGTCAGATAATTTCTAGGATATCTATATTAGGAACTGAAGGAATCTTTGAACCTAGGAAAGAAAACAACAGTCTCAAAGGCCCTTGCTGAATCATCTATCAGCAAGGAATGTCTTTGCAAGGATCGCAAAGTGAAGGGAAAATACACCGACCTGCCTCTGCAACTTTGGTCCTCTGAGCAGATCTGGAGGTCTCCCTTTGTATAAGCTAACCTGTTCCTTCCAAATAGAGGTTTGCAACACAAAACAAGTGGCCGCCTATTCTTCCCCGAAGGAGGCTCTCTTTCCCCACATCCTGCGAACACCCTTTCCCAGCCTCCTGGAAAAGCGCTTCTTGCAGTTCCTTTCAGAAAATCCTATGGACGGAGAAGCCTGGTAGGCTGCAGTCCGTGGGGTCGCTGAGGGTCGGACACGACTGAGCGACTGCACTTTCATTTTCACTTTCATGCATTGGAGAAGGCAATGGCAACCCACTTACTGTTCTTGCCTGGAGAATCCCAGGGACGGGGGAGCCTAGTGGGCTACCGTCTATGGCGTCGCACAGAGTCGAACACGACTGAAGCAACTTAGCAGCAGCAGCAGCAGCAGTTCCTTTCTTAGGGGCAGTTATCCCTGAGATTGGGACCTGGAAAGGCAGAGCCACCTCCACACACACGTCTTTTCTGTCCCCTTTCCTCTGGAGGAGAGCTCTAGTGAGCCTAGGTCTGTCAGGAAAATTCTTGGCTTTGACGGGATCCCACCCAGTGTGTGAACCTGCATACCCGACCTAGGGGCCACAGGCACCTGTTTTGCTCGAGTGGGTCCTGGAGGGGTGCAGCATAGCAAGAGCTTAAAAATCCATCCAATTTGTCTTTTTTTTTTTTACCTCGGAGAGAACGAGTTTGCTCCACCTCCACCCTTTGGCAGTGTGGAGGGAAGAGGGCACCACCCTCTCCCAAAGGGGACATAGGGCCTACCAGGAGAGAAAGGCCCCTTGAGGAGCTGAGCCCAGGTAGGCAGCCAGTGATGTCAAGCACACTCCCGCTGCTTGCTTCTTCATGGGCACTCCCACGATCTGCTAGGAATGTCTTTGCAAGGATCTCAAAGGGAAGGGGAGATACATGGCCCTGTCTCTGGAACTTCAGTCCTCTGAGCAGATCTGGAGGTCTTGAGTTGTATAAGCAAACCTGTTCCTTCCAAATAGAGGCTTGCAAACACACCCCCGGTGGTTGCCTCTTCTTCCCCGAAGAAGTCTTTCTTTCCCCACATGCTGCGAACTCCCTGTCCCAACCTCCAAGAATAGTGCTTCTTGCCATTCCTTTCTTAGAGGCAGTTATCCCTGAGCTTGGGGCCGTAGGGACTAGCCCCACACTCACAGGGAAAGGCAAAGACTCCTCCATACATCTCCTCTATCCCCTTTGCTCTGGAGGAGAGCTCTAGTGAGCCTAGGTCTTTCAGGAAAATTCTTGGCTTGGACAGGATCTCACCCTGTTTGTGAACCTGCATACCCAACCAGGGGCCACAGAGCACCTGTTTCAGTAAAGTGGGCCCTGAAAGGGTGCAGCCTAGCAAGAGCTTGAAAATCCATTCAATTGCTGTTTTTGTACCTCTGACAGAGCGAGCTTGGCTCCACCCTTTGGCAGTGAGGAGAAAAGAGGCATGACACCCTCCCCAAGGGGACATGGGGCCTACTTCGAGAGGAAAGGCCCCTTGTGGAGCTGAGGCCAGGAAGGCACACAGTCGTGTCAAACACACTCCCACTGCTTGCTTCTTCAGGGGCACTCCCGCTATCAGCTAGGAATGTCTTTGCAATGATCACAAAGGGAAGGGGAGATACAGGGCCCTGCTTCTGGACCTCCGGTGCTCTGAGCAAATCTCGAGGTCTCCCGTTGTTGGTCAAGGTCAAGGTCAAGTTCAAGTTCAAGGTCAAGGTCAAGTTCAAGGTCAAGTTCAAGTTCAAGTTCAAGCTCAAGATCAAGGTGAAGTTTAAGTTCAAGTTCAAGGTCAACTTCAAGTTCAAGGCCAAGGTCAAGTTCAGGGTCAAGTTCAAGGTCAAGGTCAAGTTCAAGTTCAAAGTGAAGTTCAAGTTCAAGGTCAAGGTCAAGTTCAAGTTGAAGTTCAAGGTCAGAGACAAGTTCAAGTTGAAGTTCAAGTACAAGTTCAAGTTGAAGTTCAAGTTCAAGGTCAAGTTCAAGTTCAAGTTCAAGGTCAAGTTCAAGTTCAAGTTCAAGTTCAAGTTCAAGTTCAAGTTCAAGTTCAAGTTCAAGTTCAAGTTCAAGGTCAAGTTCAAGTTCAAGGTTCAAGTTCAAGTTCAAGGTCAAGTTCAAGTTCAAGTTCAAGTTCAAGTTCAAGGTCAAGATCAAGTTCAAGGTCAAGTTCAAGTTCAAGTTCAAAGTCAAGTTCAAGGTCAAGTTCAAGTTCAAGTCAAGTTCAAGTTCAAAGTCAAGTTCAAGTTCAAGTTCAAGTTCAAGGTCAAGTTGAAGTTGAAGTTGAAGTTCAAGTTCAAGTTCAAGGTCAAGTTCAAGTTGAAGTTCAAGGTCAAGCCCAAGTTCAAGTTCAAGGTCAAGGTCAAGTCAAGTTCAAGTTCAAGGTCAAGCCCAAGTTCAAGTTCAAGGTCAAGGTCAAGTTCAAGGTCAAGTTCAAGTTCAAGGGCAGGGCAAGGCCAAGCCCAAGACCAAGGCAAGGGCAACAGCAACGCCAAGGGCAAGGCCAAGGCCCAGGCCAAGGCAAAGGCCAAGGCCACCAAAGCGACGCCCAAACCCCGTAACGCCTGACAAAAGGCAGAAGCCACTAGGCCCCTGTGCAGAGGAAGCCACTGAAGGCAGCAAGGCCACAGAGCTCCCCGACTCCCATTCCCACATGAAGATGTGAGGATAAAGGGCCTCATCCCAGCAAAGCACCCGCTCCCACCACCCCCCAACCCCGGCCCCCGCCCCCCGCAGCACGCCCCCTGAAACAACACTGTCTTCCCAGAAAAGAGAACGGAGAAGCCATGTGTGTGCCAAAGGAGCAAGATGAACGAACGATGCCACGCCCTCCGAATTTGGGCACACCTGACGCCTCGGAACCCCGGGCCTGGCCGATGGGTCCCAGCCGTTCTCGGGTGGGAGGGGGGTCAACACATTGGCCGAGAGCCCTTGCCCAGGCCACCCGCAAATCCCCTGAGATGTGATCCGACCACAGGGACCGAGGGCAAACGTACCGCTTGAGGTGCTGGAGGAGCCGGACGAAGCCATGGTGGGAGAGGCACACGGGCACGCTGCAGACTGCTGGCCGAGTGGGCGGGGACCCAGCAGCTCAGGACTCTGGAGAACGGGAGGCGTCTCCGCCACCATTGACGTCAATAGGGTTTGGGTGGGTAGATGGAGGGGGCCGCCCCTGGCCTCTTTCCAAGCAGAGACCCTGGACGGAGTCCCGTGGAGCGAGTGGGCTTTTCCCGGGCACGGCTGTGCCCTGGACCGCCAAGATCCCCGTTGGGGTGGGCGGGCAGTTCGGGGGCTTTGGTTTGTGGCCCTCCCTCGCAGCGGGGGGTGGGTTCAACCCCGAGTGGATCAATCAGGGGCCCTCAGCAGTGCCAAGGGAACTCACCGCCCAGGAAACGCCCCTAGGTCCCTTTGAATTGGCCACCAACGCCCCCTTTCCCAGCCTGCCTTGCTCTGAGATTTCCCGCCTTTTCACATTCCACAGGTCCCTGGTCCTCGACTGTCCCCCGCTGGCTCCTCCGAGGCATTCCGGGACACCAGACGCTCTCTCCAGCGCCTCCACCTAGATCCCTCGCTGTCCTCGCCTCCGTTTCCCCCATGCCCCCTCCCCAACTCCTCCGTGGGCTCTTGGCATCCTTTCCCTACAGCAGTCCCAGAGTGCCACCCCCGAGGGCTTTGAGTTGCCTGGAGCCCAAGGCTCCGGCCAGAGACCTGAGGGGCCAGCGTCTGGACTGGCAGCTAATGCCATTTGGGGCTTTTCTCACGTGGAGCCTGAGGCCCGCACCTCCGCGGGCAACCCCCCAGCGCGAGTGCCCTGGAGATACCCGCCCAAGGGGACAGTGTATCCCCTACTGTGGGGAAGGAGGTTCCTGTTTTCCCTGCACTGGTTCGACTTTCACGCCGAGGATCGACTCACACCATGGTGGCAAGTGGAATAGCCTTGTGGGAAAGCCTCATGGGAAAGACTCCAGGGAAAGCCACAGATTCCTTGATCCACGAGAAGGGAAGCGTGACACTGCTGCTACCGCTCGGGAGGAAAGCGCACGTGCATGACCCCACTCGAGCCGAGGACTGACGCAAGCTTGGGAGACTCCAGAAGTACGCCAAGATCCATGTCAGCACTGGAGAGGAATCCTCAGGTTCCGGTCCCGACTCCACACAAGGTCTTAGGCCCCGGCATCGACCGGAGAGGAATCCTGAGAGGCCCCCTAGCACCTCGCATGGGGACTGGCCTTTCCTGAGGTCACCAGAGCGGGTCCCTGAGGTCTCCGTCGTAACTCGAGAGCACCTGCCGCAACTCGAGAAAATCCAGGAGGTTCTCCCCTCCAGGCGAGATGAGGCCCATTTCCGCTGAGGCGTCTCGAGGCTAATCACACCTAACCTCTGGAACTTCCAAAGGGTCCTTCACACCCTTGCTGCAAGTCAAGAAGTTCTCCGACATACCCATATCCACTCGAGAGGAAGGACGAGGTTCCCGCCCATATCCAGCGGAGCCCCGTTTCCGCCTCGTAGCTCGAGAAGAGGGATCCTTTCCCTTTCGTCGTCGGGAAAGAATTCCCGGCCTTCCCGTCGCATCTCAAGAGGAGGCGCTCTCCACAGGAAAGACGAGAGGAACTCCAGGGCCTTGCCAGCATTCCAAGAGTCCCCCAGATGTCTAAGTCCATTCCAGAAGAAACTGTTTTCCCTGCACTGCCTCGACGTTCACGCCGAGGATCGACTCACACCACCGTGGCACGTGGGACAGCCCTGTTGGAAAGCCTCGTGGGAAAGCCTCAATGGAAAGCGACAGATCCCTTGATCCACACGTCGGCAAGCGTGACACTGCTGCTGCAGGTCGTGAGGAAATGGCAGGTGCATGCCCCCACACGAGATGAGGACTGACTCCCCTGGTGAGACTCCAGAAGTACGGAAAGATTCATGTCAGCACTGGAGAGGCATCCTCAGGGTCTGGCCCCGACTCCACACAAGGTCTTAGGCACCGGCATCGATGGGAGAGGAATCCCTAAAGGCCCCCTGGTAACTCGCATGGGGACTGGCCTTTCCTGAGGCCACCAGAGCGGGTCCCTGAGGACCCGTCGTAACTCGAGAGCACCTGCCGCAACTGGGTAAAATCCAGGAGGTTCTCCCCTCCAGGCGGGATGAGGCCCATTTCCTCTGAGGTGTCTGGAGGCTCATCACACCTAACCTCTGGAAATTAAAAAGGGTCCTTGCTGCAACTCAAGAAGTTCCCCGACATACCCGTCTCCACACGAGAGGAAGCACGAGGGTCCCGCCCACATTCAGAGGAACCCCGTTTCCGAGATGAAGGATCCTATCCTGCTTAGTCAGGAAAGATTTTTCGGCGTTCCCATGGCATCTCAAGAGCAAGGGTTCTCAATAGGAAAGGCAAGAGGAACTCCAGGGTCGTGCCACCATTTCAAGAGTCCCCCAGATGTCTCAGTCCATTTTCAGAGGAACCCGTTTTCCCAGCACTGCCTCAACTTTCACGCCGAGGATCCACTCACACCATGGTGGCATGTGGGACAGCCCTGTGAGAAAGCCTCGAGGGAAAGCCACAGATCCCTTGATCCCCGGGACGGGAAGCGTGACACATCTGCTACACTGTCCCTGAGGTCACGGTCGTATGTCGAGAGTACCTGCCGCAACTCGAGAAAATCCAGGAGGTTCTCTGCTCCAGTCGAGATGAGGCCCATTTTCTCTGCGGCGTCTCGAGAGTAATCACAACTAAACTCTGGAACTTCCAAAGTGTCCTAAACACCCTTGCTAAAACTCAAGAAGTTCCCCGACATACCCGTCTCCACTCCAGAGGAAGCACGAGGGTCCGGCCAACCGCCAGAGGAGCTCCGTTTCCTCCTCCAAGCTCGAGATGAGGGATCCTTCCCTGCTTCCTCGGGAAAGAATTCCCGACGTTTCGACGCATCTCAAGAGGAGGCGCGCTGCACAGGAAAGGCGAGAGGAACTCATGGGTCGTGCCACCATTCCAAGAGTCCCCCAGATGTCTCAGTCCATTCCAGAGGATCCTGTTTTCCCTGCACTGCTTCGACTTTCACGCTGAGGATCGACTCACACCTGGTGGCACGTGTGACAACCCTGTGGGAAAGCCTCGTGGGAAAGCCTCGAGGGAAAGCCACAGATCCCTTAATCCACGCGACAGGGAAGCGTGACACTGCTGCTACAGCACGGGAGGAAAGCGCACGTGCATGCCCCTACTCGAGACGAGAACTGACTCCCCTGGGGAGACTCCAGAAATACCCCAAGATGCATGTCAGCCCTGGAGAGGAATCCTCAGGTTCCGGCACCGACTCCACACAAGGATCTTAGGCCCCGGCATCGACGGGAGAGGAATCCCGAAGGACCTCGAGCAACTCGCATGGGGACTGGCCTTTCCTGAGGCCACCAGAGCGGTCCCTGAGGTCCCCGTCGTAAGTCGAGAGCACCTGCCGCAACTCGGAGAAATCCAGGAGGTTCTCCCCTCCAGGCGAGATGAGGCCCATTTCCGCTGAGGCGTCTCGAGGCTAATCACACCTAACTCTGGAACTTCCAAAGGGTCCTTTCACAGCCCTTGCTGCAACTCAAGAAGTCTCCCGACATACCCGTCTCCACTCGAGAGGAAGCACGAGAGTCCCAGCCCACATCCAGAGGAGCCCCGTTTCCTGCCTCCTAGCTCGAGAGGAGGGATCCTTTCCTGGTGGTTCGGGAAAGAATTCACCGGAGTTCCCGTCGCATCTCAAGAGGAGGCGCTCTCCACAGGAAAGGCGAGAGGAACTCAGGTGTTCCCCCCAGATGTCTCAGTCCATTCCAGGGAAACCTGTTTTCCCTGCACTGCCTCGACTTTCTAG
>NW_017214855.1:0-14372 GCF_001704415.2 Capra hircus
TCTCAGTCCATTCCAGGGAAACCTGTTTCCTGCACTGCCTCGACTTTCAAGCCGAGGATCGACTCACACCACGGTGGGAAGCCCTGTGGAAAGCCTCGTGGGAAAGGGAAATCGAGGGAAAGCCACAGATCCCTTGATCCACCCCGAAGGGAAGCGTGACACTGCTGCTACAGCTCGAGAGGAATCGCACGTGCATGCCCCCACTCGAGACGAGGACTGACTCCCTGGGAGACTCCAGAAATACCCCAAGATCCATGTCAGCACTGGAGAGGAATCCTCAGGTTCCGGCACCGACTCCACACAAGGTCTTGGCCCCGGCATCGACGGGAGAGGAATCCCGAGAGGCCCCCGAGCAACTCGCATGGGGACTGGCCTTTCCTGAGGCCACCAGAGCGGGTCCCTGAGTTCCCCGTCGTAACTCGAGAGCACCTGCCGCAACTCGAGAAAATCCAGGAGGTTCTCCCTTCAGGAGATGAGGCCCATTTCCTGAGGCGTCTCGAGGCTAATCACACCTAACCTCTGGAACTTCCCGTCCTTCACAACCTTGCTGCACTCAAGAAGTTCCCCGACATACTCGTCTCCACTCGAGAGAAAGCACGAGAATCCCGCCCACATCCAGAGGAGCCCCGTTTCCGCCTCATAGCTCGAGTGGAGGATCCTTTCCTGCGTGGTCGGGACAGAATTCCCGGCGTTCCCGTCGCATCTCAAGAGGAGGCGCTCTCCACAGGAAAGGCGAGAGCAACTTCAGGGCCGTGCCAACATTCCCAGAGTCCCCAGGTATCTCCGTCCATTCCAGGGAAACCTGTTTTCCCTGCACTGCTCGACTTTCAAGCCGAGGATCGACTCACACAACGGTGGCACGTGGCCAGATCGTGGGAAAGCCTCGTGGAAAAGCCTCGAGGGAAGCTTCGAGGGAAAAGCCACAGATCCCTTGATTCCACGCGAAGGGAAACGCTGACACTGCCGATACAGCTCGGAGGAAGTTGCACCTGCATGCCCCCAATGGAGACGAGTACTGGACTCCCCTGGGGAGACTCCAGAAGTACCCCAAGATCCATGTCAGCACGGGAGAGGAACCTTAAGGTTCCGGCACCGACTCCACACAAGGTCTTAGGCCCCGCCATCGATGGGAGAGGAAATACCGAGAGGCCCCCGAGCAACTCGCATGGGGACTGGCCTTTCCTGAGGCCACCAGAGCGGGTCCCTGAGGTCCCCAACCTAAGTCGAGAGCACCTGCCGCAACTCGAGAAAATCCAGGAGGTTCTCCCCTCCAGGAGAGATGAGGCCCATTTCCGCTGAGGCGTCTCAAGGCTAATCACACCTAACCTCTGGAACTCCCAAAGGGTCCTTCACACCCTTGCTGCAACTCAGGAAGTTCCCCTACATACCCGTCTCCAATCGAGAGGAAGCACGAATGTCCCGCCCACATCCACAGGATCCCCGTTTCCGCCTCCTAGCTCGAGAGGAGCGATCCTTTCCCTGCGTGGTCGGGAAAGAATTCCTGGCATTCCCGTCGCATCTCAAGAGGAGGCACTCTCCACGGGAAAGGCGAGTGGAACTCCAGGGTCATGCCACCATTCCCAGAGTCCTCCAGATGTCTAAGTCCATTCAAGAGAAACCTGTTTTCCCTGCACTGTTTCGAGTTTCAAGCAGAGGATCGACTCACACCACGGTGCCCCGTGCGTCAGCCCTGTGGGAAAGCCTCCTGGGAAAGCCTCGTCGGAAAGCCTCGAGGGAAAGCCACAGATCCCTTGATCCACGCGAAGGGAAGCGTTACACTGCTGCTACAGCTCGAGAGTAAAGCGCACTTGTATGCCCCAACTCGAGACGAGGACTGACTCCACTGGGGAGAGTCCAGAAGTTCCCCAAGATCCATTTCAGCACTGGAGAGGAATCCTCAGGTTCCGGAACCGACTCCACACAATGTCTTAGGCCCCGGCATCGACGGGAGCGGAATCCCGAGAGGCCACAGAAAACTCGCATGGGGACTAGCCTTTCCTGAGGCCACCAGAGCGGGTCCCTGAGGTCCCCGTTGTTAATCGAGAGCACCTGCCGCAACTCGAGAAAATCCAGGAGGTTCTCCCCTCCAGGCGAGATGAGGCCCATTTCCGCTGAGGCGTCTCGAGATAATCACACCTAACCTCTTGAACTTCCAAAGGGTCCTTCACACCCTTGCTGCAACTCAAGAAGTTCCCCGACATTACCATCTCCACTCAAGAGGAAGCACGAGAGTCCCGCCCACATCCAGAGGAGCCCCGTTTCCGCCTCCTAGCTCGAGAGGAGGGATCCTTTCCCTGCGTGGTCGGGAAAGAATTCCCGGTGTTCCCATCTCATCTCAAGAGGAGGCGCTCTCCACAGGAAAGGCGAGAGGAACTCCAGGGTCGTGCCACCATTCCCAGAGTCCCCCAGATGTCTCAGTCCAATCCAGGGAAACCTGTTTTCCCTACACTGCCTCGACATTCAAGCTGAGGATCGACTCACACCACGGAGGCAAGTGGGACAGCCCTGTGGAAAAGCCTCGCTGGAAAGCCTAGTGGGAAAGCCTCGAGGGAAAGCCACAGATCCCTTGATCCACGCGAAGGGAAGCGTGACACTGCTTCTACAGCTCGGGAGGAAAGTGCACGTGCATGCCCCCACTCGAGACGAGGACTGACTCCCCTGGGGAGACTCCAGAAGTACCCCAAGATCCATGTCAGCACTGGAGAGGAATCCTCAGGTTCCGGCACCGACACTGCACATGGTCTTGTGCCCCGTCATCGATGGGAGAATATCCGGGGACACCCCCGAGCAACTCGCATGGGGACTGGCCTTTCCTGAGGCCACCAGAGCGGGTCCCTGAGGGCCCCGTCGTAAGTCGAGAGCACCTGCCGCAACTCGAGAAAATCCAGGAGGTTCTCCCCTCCAGGGGAGATGAGGCCCATTTCCGCTGAGGCGTCTCGAGACTAATCACACCTAACCTCTGGAACTTCCAAAGGGTCCTTCACACCCTTGCTGCAACTCAGGAAGATCCCGACATACCCGTCTCCACTCGAGAGGAAGCACGAGAGTCCCGCCCACATCCAGAGGAGCCACGTTTCCGCCTCCTAGCTCGAGAGGAGGGATCCTTTCCCTGCGTGGTCGTGAAAGAATTCCCGGCGTTCCGTCGCATCTCAAGAGGAGGCGCTCTCCACAGGAAAGGCGAGAGGAACTCCAGGGTCGTGCAACCATTCCCAGAGTCCCCAGATGTCTCAGTCCATTCCAGGGAAACCTGTTTTCCCTGCACTGCCTCGACTTTCAAGCCGAAGATCGACTCACACCACGGTGGCACGTGGGACAGCCCTATGGGAAAGCCTCGTGGGAAAACCTCGTGGGAAAGCCTCGAGGGAAAGTCACAGATCCCTTGATCCTCGCGAAGGGAAGCGCGACACTGCTGCTACAGCTCGGGAGGAAAGCGCACGTGCATGCCCCCACTCTAGACGAGGACTGACTCCCCAGGGAAGACTCTAGAAGTACCCCAACATCCATGTCAGCACTGGAGAGGAATCCTCAGGTTCCGGCACCGACTCCACACAAGCTCTTAGGCCCCGGCATCGACGGGAGAGGAATCCTGAGAGGCCCCCGAGCAACTCTCATGGGGACTGGCCTTTCCTGAGGCCACCAGAGCGGGTCCCTGAGGTCCCCGTCGTAAGTCGAGAGCACCTGCCGCAACTGCGAGAAAATTCAGGAGGTTCTCCCCTCCAGGTGAGATGAGGCCCATGTCCGCTGAGGCGTCTCGAGGCTAATCACACCTAACCTCTGGAACTTCCAAAGGGTCTTTCACACCCTTGCTGCAACTCAAGAAGTTCCACGACATACCCGTCTCCACTCGAGAGGAAGCACGTTAGTACCGTCCACATCCAGAGGAGCCCCGTTTCCGCCTCATAGCTTGAGAGGAGGGATCCTTTCCCTGCGTGGTCGGGAAAGAATTCCCGGCGTTCCCGGCGCATTTCAAGAGGAGGCGCTCT
This sequence comes from Capra hircus, assembly GCF_001704415.2. Taxonomy (NCBI): domain Eukaryota; kingdom Metazoa; phylum Chordata; class Mammalia; order Artiodactyla; family Bovidae; genus Capra; species Capra hircus. Next base: position 3,984 of record NW_017214855.1, read on the forward strand.
CCACAGGATAGGCAAGAGGAACTCGAGGGTCGTGCCACCATTCCCAGAGTCCGCCAGAAAATTCCTTGTCGGGAATTTTATTGGCCTTCCGCGTAAACCTAGCTATTCAGCCTTTTTCCTCCAGTTAATCTTCTTACTACCCTATAATTTCTTAATCTAATCTTACATTAATAAATACACAATACTTTCCACGTCAACGCCGTCCATCTGTCGAATTCCCTGGATGCAGCGGGGCTGGACACCGGCACACTGAGATATCTGGGGGACTCTTGGAATGATGGCACGACACTGGAGTTTCTCTCGCCTTTCCTGTGGAGAGCGCCTCCTCATGAGATGCGACGGGAACACCGGGAATTCTTTCCGGAACATACAGGGAAAGGATACCTGACCGCGAGGTACGAGGCGGAAACGGGGCTCCTCTGCATGTGGGCGGGACTCTCGTGCTTCCTCTCGAGTGGAGTCAGGTATGTTGGGGAACTTCTTGAGTTGTAGCAAGTGTGTGAAGGACCCTTTGGAAGTTCCAGAGGTTAGGTATGATTAGCCTCCAGACGCCTCAGAGGAAAAGGGCCTCATCTCGCCTGGAGGGGAGAACCTCCTGGATTTTCTCGAGTTGCGGCTGGTGCTTTCGACTTCTGACGGGGACCTCAGGGACCCGCTCTGGTGTCCTCAGGAAAGGCCAGTCCGCATGCGAGTTGCTCGGGGGCCTCTCAGGATTCCTCTCCCTTCGACGCCGGGGCCTAAGACCTTGTGTGGAGTCGGTGCCGGAACCTGAGGATTCCTCTCCAGTGCTGACATGCATCTTGCGGTACTTCTGGAGTCTCCCCAGGGAAGTCAGTCCTCGTCTCGTGTGGGGGCATGCACGTTCGCTTTCCTCCCGAGCTGTAGCAGAACTGTCACGCTTCCCTTCGCGTGGATCAAGGGATCTGTGGCTTTCCCTCGAGGCTTTCCCACGAGGCTTTCCCACGAGGCTTTCCCACAGGGCTGTCCTACGTGCCACGGTGGTGTGAGTCGATCCTCGGCTTGAAAGTCGAGGCAGTGCAGGGAAAACAGGTTTCCCTGGAATGCACTGAGACATCTGGGGGACTCTGGGAATGCTGGCACGACCCTGGAGTTCCTCTCGCCTTTCCTGTGGAGAGCGCCTCCTCTTGAGATGAGACGAGAACGCCGGGAGTTCTTTCCCGACCATGCAGGGAAAGGATCCCTCCTCTCGAGCTAGGAGGCGGAAACGGGGCTTCCTCTGGATGTGGGCGGGACTCTCGTTCTTCCTCTCGAGTGGAGAGGGGTATGTCGGGGATCTTCTTGAGTTGCAGCAAGGGTGTGAAGGACCCTTTGGAAGTTCCAGAGGTTAGGTGTGATTAGACTCGAGACGCCTCAGCGGAAATGGGCCTCATCTCGACTGCAGGGGAGAACCTCCTGGGTTTTCTCGAGTTTCAGCAGGTGCTCTCCAGTTACGACCGGGACTTATGTAACCCGCTCTGGTACACTCAGGTAATGCCTGTCGACTTACGAGTTGCTAAGGGGCCTCTCGGGATTCCTCTCCGGTCGATGACGGGGCCTAAGACCTTGTTTGGAATCGGTGCCCGAACCTGAGGTTTCCTCTCCAATGCTGACATGGATCTTGGGGTACTACTGGAGTCTCCACAGGGTAGTCATCTTCGTCTCCAATGGGGGCATGCACGTGCGCTTTTCTCCCGAGCATTAGGAGCAGAGTCAATTTTCCCGTTGGGTTGATCAAGGGGTTTCTTGTTTTCCCTCGAGGCTTTCCCACGAGGCTTTCCTACAGGGCTGTCCCACGTGCCACCATCGTGTGAGTCGGTCCTCCGCGTGAACGTCGAGGCAGTGCAGGGTAAACAAGTTCCTCTGGAAAGGACTGAGACATCTGGGGGACTCTTGGAATGGTGGAACGACCCTGGAGTTCCTCTCACCTTTCTTGTGGAGCGTGCCTCCTCTTGAGATGCGACAGGTACGACAGGAATTTTTCCCGGCCAATCAGGGAAAGGATCCCTCATCTTGAGCCAGGAGGGGGAATTGGGGCTCCTCTGGATGTGGGTGGTACCCTGGTGATTCCTATGGAGTGGCGACGGGTCTCTCGTGGAACCTCTTGAGTTGCAGCTAGGGTGTGAAGGACCCTTTGGAAGTTCCAGAGGTTAGGTGTGATTAGCGTCGAGACGCCTCAGCGGAAATGGGCCTCATCTCGCCTGGAGGGGATAACCTAATGGATTTTCTCTAATTGCGGCAGGTGCTCTGGACTTACGACGGGGACCTCAGGGACCCGCTCTGGTGGCCTCAGGAAAGGCCAGGCGCCATGCGAGTTCCTCGGGGGCCTCTCAGGATTCCTCTCCCTTTGATGCCGGGGCCTAAGACCTTGTGTGGAGTCGGTGCCGGAACCTGAGGATTCCTCTCCAGTGTGGACATGGATCTTGGGGTACTTCTGGAGTCTCCCCAGGGGAGTTAGTCGTCGTCTTGTGTGGGGGCATGAACATGCGCTTTCCTCCCGAGCTGTAGCAGCAGTGTCAAACTTTCCTTTGCATGGATCAAGGTATCTGTGGCTTTCCCTCGTGGCTTTCCCACGAGGCTTTCCCACAGGGCTGTTTCATGTGCCATCGTGGTGTGAGTCGATCTTCGGCTAGAAATTCGAGGCAGTGCAGGGAAATCAGGTTTCCCTGAAATGGACTGAGACATCTGGGCGACTCTGGGAATGGTGGCACGACCCTGGAGTTCCTCTCGCCTTTCCTGTGGAGAGCGCCTCCTCTTGAGATGCGCCAGGAACGCCAGGAATTCTTTCCTGACTACGCAGGGAAAGGATCCCTCCTCTCGAGCTAGGAGGCGGAAACGGGGCTCCTCTGGATGTGGGCGGGTCTCTGGTGCTTCCTCTCGTGTGGAGACGGGTATGTCGGGGAACTTCTTGAGTTGCAGCAAGGGTGTGAAGGACCCTTTGGAAGTTCCAGAGGTTAGGTGTGATTAGACTCGAGACGCCTCAGCGGAAATGGGCCTCATCTCGCCTGCAGGGGAGAACCTCCTGGATTTTCTCGAGTTTCAGCAGGTGCTCTCCAGTTACGACCGGGACTTATGTAACCCGCTCTGGTACACTCAGGAAATGCCAGTCGACTTGCGAGTTGCTAAGGGGCCTCTCGGGATTCCTCTCCGGTCGATGACGGGGCCTAAGACCTTGTTTGGAGTCGGTGCCCGAACCTGAGGTTTCCTCTCCAGTGCTAACATGGATCTTGGGGTACTACTGGAGTCTCCACAGGGGAGTCATCTTCGTCTCCAATGGGGGCATGCACATGCGCTTTTCTCCCGAGCATTAGGGGCAGATTCAATTTTCCCGTTGGGTTGATCAAGGGGTTTCTTGTTTTCCCTCGAGGCTTTCCCACGAGGCTTTCCCACGAGGCTTTCCCACAGGGCTGTCCCACGTTCCACCATCCTGTGAGTCGGTCCTCCGCGTGAACGTCGAGGCAGTGCAGGGTAAACAAGTTCCTCTGGAAAGGACTGAGACATCTGGGGGACTCTTGGAATGGTGGAACGACCCTGGAGTTCCTCTCACCTTTCTTGTGGAGCGTGCCTCCTCTTGAGATGCGACAGGTACGACAGGAATTCTTTCCCGGCCAATCAGGGAAAGGATCCCTCACATTGAGCTAGGAGGGGGAATTGGGGCTCCTCTGGATGTGGGTGGTACCCTGGTGATTCCTATGTAGTGGCGACGGGTCTCTCGTGGAACTTCTTGAGTTGCAGCTATGGTGTGAAGGACCCTTTGGAAGTTCCAGAGGTTAGGTGTGATTAGCCTCGAGACGTCTCAGTGGAAATGGGCCTCATCTCGCCTGAAGGCGAGAATCTCCTTCATTTTCTCGAGTTGTGGCAGGTGCTCTAGACTTACGACGGGGACCTCAGGGACCCGTTCTGTTGGCCTTAGGAAAGACCAGTCCCCATGCGAGTTGCTAGAGGGCCTCTCGGGAGACCTCACCGGTAGATGCCGGGGCCCAAGACCTTGAGTGGAGTGGGGGCCAGAACCTGAGTATTCCTCTCCAGTGCTGACATGTTTTTGGGATACTTCTGAAGTCTCCCAAGGGGAATCAGTCCTCGTCTCGAGTGGGGGCATGCGCATGCCCCTTCCTCCCGAGCTGTAGCAGCAGTGTCATGCTTCCGGTCGCGTGGATCAATGGATCTGTGGCTTTTCCTCTAGGCTTTTCCTAGAGGCTTTCCCACGAGGCTTTCCCACAGGGCTGTCCCCCGTGCCACCGTGGTGTGAGGCGATCCTCGGCATGAAAGTTTAGGCACTCTGTAAAAACAAGATCCTCTGGAATGGACTGAGACATCTGGGGACGCTTGAAATGGTGGCACGACCATGGAGTTCCTCTCTCCCTTCCTGTGGAGAGCACCTCCACCTGAGATGCGACGGGAATGCGGAAGTTCTTTCCCGACCAAGCAGGGAAAGGATCCCTCATCTCTAGCTAGGAGGATGAAACGGGGCTACTCTGGATGTGGGCAGGACCCTCGTGTTTCCTCTCAAGTGGAGATGGGAATGTTGGGGAACTTCTTGAGTTGCAGCAAGGGTGTGAAGGACCCTTTGGAAGTTCCAGAGATTAGTTGTAATTAGCCTCGAGACACCTCATTGGAAATGGGCCTCATCTCGCCTGGAGGGGAGAACCTCCTGGATTTTCTCGAGTTGCGGCAGGTGCTCCCGACTTACGACGGGGACCTCAGGGACCCGCTCTGGTGGCTTCATCAAAGGCCAGTCCCCATGCCAGATGCTGGGGGGCTCTCTTGATAACTCTCCTGTTGATGCCCGGGCCGAACAACTTGTGTGGATTCGGGGCCGGAACCTGAGGTTTCCTCTGCAGTGCTGACATGGATATTGGGGTTCTTCTGGAGTCTCCCCTGGAGAGTCAATCCTCCTCTCAAGTGAGGGCACGCACGTGTGCTTTCCTCCCGAGCTGTAGCAGCAGGGTCACGCTTCCCGTCGTGTGGATCAAGGGATCTGTGGCTTTCCCTGGAGGCTTTCCCACGAGGCTTTCTCACAGGGCTTTCCCTCGTGCCACCGTGGTGTGAGTTGATCCTCAGCGTGAAAGTCGAGGCAGTGCAGGGAAAACAGGTTCCTCTGGATTGGACTGATGCTGGGAGCCAGTATGAGGACTCCCACCCGTGATTACGTCATGAGGAAGAAAGCTGACATAGGCATGGTGTGTTCAGACTTCAGGGACCCCTCTGGAAGTTCCTACGCACATACCCCAACAAAAATCTGCTGGCTTTTTTGCTCTGCTTTTCCACTCTTCTGACATTTTCTGGAAAAAGTCAATTCAGGGCTTTAGTCTTCAGCATTTGAAAGAGTGTTTCAATCCAAAAACCCCTCTGAATGCTTTCTAGCCTGCCTGCAGGACTCGTACAGCTGGGCATGTGATTGTTTGAGGCCTCCTTTCCCCAGGAGGCACAGGAAGCTTAAAGCATCCTAGGAATGTAGGGGCATCCGAGGAGTCAAAATCTTTATAATAGGACTGATTAAAAGTTTCATTTTTTGGGTCAATGCTTGCTGCTAAATTTTCATATCCTTTATTTTTAGATAGAGTTGGTATATTAAAAAAACAAGTAGTAGACCTGGTATTAGGAACATTAGATCTTTGAGTTAAGTACCTTCTTTGATATAACCCACTGCACCTTTGTTTTATAGAGATGTAACTTTAATGCTTTAAGGAAATGCAGATTAAAGAAAAACACTTCAGAGGAAACAAAATTAACATTCATTAAGGAAGAGAGCCAAAAAGTGTTTAACAAGCCTCTTGGCCAGAAGATAATGTAAATCACCAGAGACCTTTTGTATACAAAATGATGTACAGAAAGAGTCTGGGGTGCGAACGCTACATAATTTTGTGTTACCCATTGAACTCCATGTTTTATCAAAAGTATAAAAGGCTTTATGAACAATAAAGGATGGGGCCAGTTTCTCGGACCAGTTTCTCGAACTAGTCTCTCGGCCTGGTTTCTTGAGACTCAGGCTCCCCCCGTGTCTTTTTCTCTCTTTCTTCTTCTCTCCCTTTCCTTCTCTCTGCTTTTTACTTTAACTTCAGGCTGAATCTCCACCAGGGGCGCAGAGGCTCGCCAGGTCTACTTACTTGCCTGGCTGTTAAGACCTGCACGAAAGGGAGCTTAAGGTGTGGCACCCTTAGATATTCAAGCAGGGGCTGGTGGCCCAACGTAGATGGTGAAAATTCCTTGTCTGGAATTTTATTGGCCTTCCACGTAAACCAAGCTATTCAGCCCTTTTCCTCCAGTTAATCTTCTTACTACACTATAATTTCTTAATCTAATCTTACATTAATAAATAAAAAAGACTTTCCACGACAACGCCGTCCATCCGTCGAATTCCCTGGATCCAGCGGGGCTGGACCCCGGCAGACTGAGATATCTGGGGGACTCTTGGAATGGTGGCACGACCCTGGAGTTCCTCCGCCTTTCCTGTGGAGACCGCCTCCTCATGAGATGCGACGGGAACACCGGGAATTCTTTCCCGAACATGCAGGGAAAGGATACCTGACCTCGAGGTATGAGGCGGAAACGGGGCTCCTCTGGATGTGGGCGGGATTCTCGTGCTTCCTCTAGTGGAGTCAGGTATGTCGGGGAACTTCTTGAGTTGCAGCAAGGGTGTGAAGGACCCTTTGGAAGTTCCAGATGTTAGGTATGGTTAGCCTCGAGACGCCTCAGAGGAAAAGGGCCTCATCTCGCCTGGAGGGGAGAACCTCCTGGATTTTCTCGAGTTGCGGCAGGTGCTCTTGGCTTACTACGGGGACCTAAGGGAACCGCTCTGGTGGCCTCAGGAAAGGCCAGTCCCCATGCGAGTTGCTCTGGGGCCTCTCGGGATTCCTCTCCCGTCGATGCCGGGGCCTAAGACCCTGTGTGGAAGTCGGTGCCGGAACCTGAGGTTTCCTCTCCAGGGCTGACATGGATCTTGGGGTACTTCTGGAGTCTCCCCAGGAGAGTTAGTCCGTCGTCTTGTGTGGGGGCATGAACGTGCGCTTTCCACCCGAGCTGCAGCAGCAGTGTCAGGCTTCCCTTCTCGTGGATCAAGGGATCTGTGGCTTTCCCTCGAGGCTTTCCCACGAGGCTTTCCCAGGGTGCTGTCCCAGGAGCCATCGTGGTGTGAGTCGATCCTCGGCTAGAAATTCGAGGCAGTGCAGGGAAAACAGGTTTCCCTGGAATGGACTGAGACATCTGGGGGACTCTGGGAATGGTGGCCGGACCCTGGAGTTCCTCTCGCCTTTCCTGTGGAGAGCTCCTCTTTTTGAGATGCGACGGGAACGCAGGGAATTCTTTCCCGACCACGCAGGGAAAGGATCCCTCCTTTCGAGCTAGGAGGTGGAAACTGGGCTCCTCTGGATGTGGGCGGGACTCTCGTGCTTCCTCTCGAGTGGAGACGGGTATGTCGAGGAACTTCTTGAGTTGCAGCAAGGGTGTGAAGGACCCTTTGGAAGTTCCAGAGATTAGGTGTGATTAGCCTCTAGATGCCTCAGCGGAAATGGGCCTCATCTCGCCTGGAGGGGAGAACCTCCTGGATATTCTCAAGTTTGTGACAGGTGCTCTCGACTTATGACGGGGACCTCACGGACCCGCTCTGGTGACCTCCAGGAAAGGCCAGGCCCCCATGCAAGTTGCTCGGGGGCCTCTCGGGATTCCTCTCCCGTCGATGTCGGGGCCTAAGACCTTGGTGGTGCCAGAAACCTGAGGATTCCTCTCCAGTGTTGACATGGAACTAGGGGTACTTCTGGAGTCCTCCCACTGGAGTTAGTCGTCGTCTTGAGTGGGGGCATGCACGTGCGCTTTCCTCCCGAGCTGCAGCAGCAGTGTCAGGCTTCCCTTCTCGTGGATCAAGGGATCTGTGGCTTTCCCTCGAGGCTTTCCCACGAGGCTTTCCCACAGGGCTGTCCCACGTGCCACCGTGGTGTGAGTCGATCCTCGCCTTGAAAGTCGAGGGCAGTGCAGGGAAAACAGTTATCCCTGGAATGGACTGAGACATCTGGGGGACTCTGGGAATGGGTGGCACGACCCTGGAGTTCCTCTCGCCTTTCCTGTGGAGAGAGCCTCCTCTTGAGATGCGACAGAAACGCCGGGAATTGTTTTCCGACCACGCAGGGAAAGGATCCGCACCTCTCGAGCTAGGAGGCGGAAACGGGGCTCCTCTGGATGTGGGCGGGACTCTCGGGCTTCCTCTCGAGTGGAGACGGGTATATCAGGGAACTTCTTGAGTTGCAGCAAGGTTGTGAAGGACCCTTTGGAAGTTCCAGGGGTTAGGTGTGATTAGCCTCGAGACGCCTCATCGGAAATGGGCCTCATCTCGCCTGGAGGGGAGAACCTTCTGGATTTTCTCCGAGTTGCGGCAGGTCGCGCTCGACTTACGACGGGGACCTCAGGGACCCGCTCTGGTGGCCTCCAGGAAAGGCCAGTCCCCATGCCGAGTTGCTCGGGGGCCTCTCGGGATTCCTCTCCCTTCGACGCCGGGGCCTAAGACCTTGTGTGGAGTCGGTGCCGGAACCTGAGAATTCCTCTCCAGTGCTGACATGCATCTTGGGTTACTTCTGGAGTCTCCCCAGGGAGTCAGTCCTCGTCTCGAGTGGCGCATGCACGTTCGCTTTCCTCCCGAGCTGTAGCAGAACTGTCACGCTTCCCTTCGCGTGGATCAAGACATCTGTGGCTTTCCCTCGAGGCTTTCCCACGAGGCTTTCCCACGAGGCTTTCCCACAAGGCTGTCCCACGTGCCACCATCGTGTGAGTTGGTCCTCCGCGTGAACGTCGAGGCAGTGCAGGGTAAACAAGTTCCTCTGGAAAGGACTGAGACATCTGGGGGACTCTTGGAATGGTGGAACGACCCTGGAGTTCCTCTCACCTTTCTTGTGGAGCGTGCCTCCGCTTGAGATGCGACAGGTACGACAGGAATTTTTCCCGTCCAATCAGGGAAAGGATCCCTCATCTTGAGCCAGGAGGGGGAATTGGGGCTCCTCTGGATGTGGGTGGTACCCTGTTGATTCCTATGGAGTGGCGACGGGTCTCTCGTGGAACCTCTTGAGTTGCAGCTAGGGTGTGAAGGACCCTTTGGAAGTTCCAGAGGTTAGGTGTGATTAGCGTCGAGACGCCTCAGCGGAAATGGGGCCTCATCTCGCCTGGAGGGAGAACCTAATGGATTTTCTCGAGTTGCGGCAGGTGCTCTCGACTTACGACGGGGACCTCAGGGACCCGCTCTGGTGGCCTCAGGAAAGGCCAGGCGCCATGCGAGTTGCTCGGGGGCCTCTCAGGATTCCTCTCCCTTCGATGCCGGGGCCTAAGACATTGTGTGGAGTCGGTGCCGGAACCTGAGGATTCCTCTCCAGGTGGACATGGATCTTGGGGGTACTTCTGGAGTCTCCCCAGGGGAGTTAGTCGGTCGTCTTGTGTGGGGGCATGAACGTGCGCTTTCCTCCCGAGCTGTAGCAGCAGTGTCACGCTTCCCTTTGCATGGATCAAGGGATCTGTGGCTTCCCTCGTGGCTTTCCCACGAGGCTTTCCCACAGGGCTGTTTCATGTGCCATCGTGGTGTGAGTCGATCTTCGGCTAGAAATTCGAGGCAGTGCAGGGAAATCAGGTTTCCCTGAAATGGACTGAGACATCTGGGCGACTCTGGAATGGTGGCACGACCCTGGAGTTCCTCTCGCCTTTCCTGTGGAGAGCGCCTCCTCTTGAGATGCGCCAGGAACGCCAGGAATTCTTTCCTGACTACGCAGGGAAAGGATCCCTCCTCTCGAGCTAGGAGGCGAAACGGGGGCTCCTCTGGATGTGGGCGGGTCTCTGGTGCTTCCTCTCGTGTGGAGACGGGTATGTCGGGGAACTTCTTGAGTTGCAGCAAGGGTGTGAAGGCCCTTTGGAAGTTCCAGAGGTTAGGTGTGATTAGACTCGAGACGCCTCAGCGGAAAATGGGCCTCATCTCGCCTGCAGGGAGAACCTCCTGGATTTTCTCGAGTTTCAGCAGGTGCTCTCCAGTTACGACCGGGACTTATGTAACCCGCTCTGGTACACTCAGGAAATGCCAGTCGACTTGCGAGTTGCTAAGGGGCCTCTCGGGATTCCTCTCCGGTCGATGACGGGCCTAAGACTTGTTTGGAGTCGGTGCCCGAACCTGAGGTTTCCTCTCCAGTGCTAACATGGATCTTGGGGTACTACTGGATCTCCACAGGGAGTCATCTTCGTCTCCAATGGGGGCATGCACGTGCGCTTTTCTCCCGAGCATTAGGAGCAGAGTCAATTTTCCCGTTGGGTTGATCAAGGGGTTTCTTGGTTTCCCTCGAGGCTTTCCACGACGCTTTCCCACGCTTTCCCACAGGGCTGTCCCACGTGCCACCATCGTGGTGAGTCGGTCCTCGCCCGTGAACTCGA
>NW_017214856.1:0-14369 GCF_001704415.2 Capra hircus
AAAAGAGAGAGATCTAAGTCCCGTCCGCTTTCCTGTGAAGAGCGCCTCTCTTGAGAGCGACGGAAAAAAATGCCGAATTAATTCTTCCCGAACACGCAGGGAAACGCCTCTCCTCTCGAGCCAGGAGGCAGAAACGGGGCTCCTCTGGATGTGGGCGGGACTCTTGTGCTTCCTCTCGAGTGGAGACGGGTATGTCGGGGAACTTCTTGAGTTGCAGCAAGGGTGTGAAGGACCCTTTGGAAGTTCCAGAGTTAGGTGTGATTAGCCTCGAGACGCCTCAGCGAAATGGGCCTCATCTCGCCTGGAGGGGAGAACCTCCTGGATTTTCTCGAGTTGCGGCAGGTGCTCTCGACTTACGACGGAGACCTCAGGGACCCTCTCTGGTGGCCGCAGGAAAGGCCAGTCCCCATGCGAGTTGCTCGGGGCATCTCGGGATTCCACTACCGTCGATGCCCGGGCCTAAGACCTTGTTGGAGTCGGTGCCGGAAACCTGAGGATTCCTCTCCAGTGCTGACTTGGATATTGGGGTACTTCTGGAGTCTCCCAGGGGAGTCAGTCCTCGTCTCGAGTGGGGCATGCACGAGCGCTTACCTCCCGAGCTGTAGCAGCAGTGTCATGCTTCCCTTCGCGTGAATCAAGGGAACAGTGGCTTTCCCTCGAGGCTTTCCCAGAGGCTTTCCCACCAGGCTTTCCACGTGCGCTATCCACGTGCCACCATGGTGTGAGTCGATCCTCGGCTGAAATTGAGGCAGTGCAGGAAACAGGCTTCCCTGGAATGGCCTGAGACATCTGGGCGACTCTGGAATGGTGGAAGACCTGGAGTTCCTGACGCCTTTCCTGTGAAAGCCTACCCTCTTGAGATGCGACGGGAACGCCGGAATTCTTTCCCGACCATGCAGGGAAAGGATCCCTCCTCTCGGCTAGAGGCGGAAACGGGGCTCCTCTGGATGTGGCGGGACTCTCGTGCTTCCTCTCGAGTGAGACGGTATGTCGCGGAACTTCTTGAGTTGCAGCAAGGATGTGAAGGACGTTTTCGAAGTTCCAGAGGTTAGGTGTGATTAGCCTGGGGACGCTCGCGAGGAAACGGGCCTCATCTCGCCTGGAGGGAGAACCTCCTGATTTTATCGAGTTGCGGCAGTTGCTCTCGACTTATGACGGGACCTCAGGGACCCGCTCTGATGGCCTCAGGAAAGGCAGTACCCATGCTAGTTGTCGGGCCTCTCGGATTCTTCTCCGTCGATGCAGGGCCTAAAACCTTGTTGGAGTCGGTGCCGGAACGTGAGGATTCCTCGCCAGTGCTGATGTGATCTTGGGGTACTTCTGGAGTCTCTCCAGGGTAGTCAGTCCTCGATCGAGTGGGGGCATCACGTGCGCTTTCCTTCCGAGATGTAGCAGCAGTGTCACACTTCGTTCGCGGTGAATCAAAGCACTGTGGCTTCCTCGAGGCTTTCCACGAGGCTTTCTCTCGAGGCTTCCACGAGGCTTTCCCACAGGGCTGTCCACGTGCCACAGTGGTGTGAGTCGATCCTCGGCTTGAAAGTAGAGGCAGTGCAGGGAAAACAGGTTTCCCTGGAATGGACTGGACATCTGGGGACTTAGGAATGGTGGCACGTCCTGGAGTTCCTCTCGCCTTTCCTGTGGAGATCGCCTCCTCTTGAGATGCACCGGAAACACTGGAACTCTTCCCGATCACTGATGGAAAGGATCCCTCCTCTCGAGCTAGGAGGCGGAAACGGGGCTCCTCTGAATTTGGGCGGGACTCTCGTGCTTCCTCTCGAGTGGAGACGGGTATTTGGGGATCTTCTTGAGTTGCAGCAAGGGTGTGAAGGACCCTTTGTAAGTTCCAGAGGTTAGGTGTGATTAGCCTTGAGACACCTCAGCGGAAATGGTCCTTATCTCGCCTGGAAGGGAGAACCTCCTGGATTTCTCGAGTTGTGGCAGGTGCTCTCGACTAACGACGGGACCTCAGGACCCGCTCTGGTGGCCTCAGGAAAGGCCAGTCCCCATGCAAGTTGCTCGGGGGCCTCTCGGGATTCCTCTCCCTTCGATGCCAGGCCCTAAGACCTTGTTGGAGTCGGTGCCGGAACCTGAGATTCCTCTCCAGTGCTGACATGGATCCTGGGGTACTTCTGGAGTCTCCCCAGGGGAGTCACTCGTCGTCTCGAGTGCGGGTATGCACGTGCGCTTCCTCCCGAGCTGTAACAGCAGTGTCACGCTTCCCGTCGCGTGGATCAAGGATCTGTGGCTTTCCCTCGAGGCTTTCCCACGAGCCTTCCCACAGGGCTGTCCCACGTGCCACCGAGGTGTGAGTCGATCCTCGCTTGAAAGTCGAGGCAGTGCAGGGAAAACAGGTTTCCCTGGAATGGACTGAACATCGGGGGACTCTGGGAATGTGGCACAACCGGAGTTCCTCTCGCCTTTCCTGTGGAGAGCGCCTCCACTTGAGATGCGACGGAACGCCGGGAATTCTTTCCCGACCACGCAGGGAAAGGATCCCTCCTCTCGAGTTAGGAGGCGGAAACGGGGCTCCTCTGGATGTGGGCGGGACTCTCGTGCTTCCTCTCGAGTGTAGTCGGTATGTCGGGGAACTTCTTGAGTTGCAGCAAGGGTGTGAAGGACCCTTTGGAAGTTCCAGAGTTAGGTGTGATTAGCCTCGAGACGCCTCAGCGGAAATGGGCCTCATCTCGCCTGGAGGGGAGAACCTCCTGGATTTCTCGAGTTGCGGCAGGTGCTCTCGACTTACGACGGGGACCTCAGGACCCGCTCTGGTGGCCTCAGGCAAGGCCAGTCCCCATGCGAGTTGCTCGGGGCCTCTCGGGATTCCTCTCCAGTCGATGCCGGGCCTAAGATCTTGTGTGGAGTAGGTGCGGAACCTGAGCATTCCTCTCAGTGCTGACATGGATCTTGGGTACTTCTGGAGTCTCCCAGGGGAGTCAGTCGTCCTCTCGATGGGGGATGCACGTGCGCTTTCCTCCCGACGTAGCAGCAGTGTCACGCTTCCCTTTGCGTGGATCAAGGGATCTGTGGCTTTCCCTCGAGGCTTTCCCACGAGGCTTTCCCACAGGGCTGTCCCACGTGCCACTGTGGTGTGAGTCGATCCTCGCTTGAAAGTCGAGGCAGTGCAGGGAATAAAGTTTCCCTGAATGGACTGAGAAATCGGGGACTCTGGGAATGGGGCACGACCTGGAGTCCTCTCGTTTTCCTGTGGAGAGCGCCTCCTCTTAAGATGCGATGGAAATGCCGGAATTCTTTTCCGACCACGCAGGGAAAGGATCCCTCTCTCGAGCTAGAGGCGGAAACGGGCTCCTCTGGATGTGGCGGGACTCTCGTGCTTCCTCTGAGTGGAGACGGTATGTCGGGGAACTTCTTGAGTTGCAGCAAGGGTGTGAAGGACCCTTTGGAAGTTCCAGAGTTAGTGTGATTAGCCTCGAGACGCCTCAGCGGAAATGGGCCTCATCTCGCCTGGAGGGAGAACCTCCTGGATTTTCTCGAGTTGCGGCAGGTGCTCTCGACTTACGACGGGGACCTCAGGGACCCGCTCTGGTGGCCTCAGAAAGGCCAGTTCCCCATGCGAGTTGCTCTGGGCCTCTCGGGATTCCTCTCCCGTCGATGCCGGGCCTAAGATCTTGTGTGGAGTCGGTGCCGGAACCTGAGGATTCCTCTCCAGTGCTGACATGGATCTTGGGGTACTTCTGGAGTCTCCCAGGGAGTCAGTCCGTCTCGAGTGGGGGCATGCACGTGCGCTTTCCTCCCGAGCTGAAGCAGCAGTGTCACGCTTCCCTTCGCGTGGATCAAGGGATCAGGGTTTCCTCGAGGCTTTCCACGAGCTTTCCCACGAGGCTTTCCCACAGGGCTGTCCACGTGCCACCGTGGTGTGAGTCGATCCTCGGCTTGAAAGTCGAGGCAGTGCAGGGAAACAGGTTCCCTGGAATGGACTAGACATCTGGGGATCTGGAATGGTGGCACGACCCAGGAGTTCCTCTCGCCTTTCCGGTTGAGAGCGCCTCCTCTTGAGATGCGACGGAACGCCGGAATTCTTTCCCGAGCACGCAGGGAAAGATCCCTCCTCTCGAGCTAGGAGGCGGAAACGGGGCTCCTCTGGATGTGGGCGGGACTCTCGTGCTTCCTCTCGAGTGGAGACGGGTATGTCGGGGAACTTCTTGAGTTGCAGCAAGGGTGTGAAGGACCCTTTGAAGTTCCAGAGTTAGGTGTGATTAGCCTGGAGACGCCTCAGCGAAATGGCCTCATCTCGCCTGGAGGGAGAACCTCCTGGATTTTCTCGAGTTGCGGCAGGTGCTCTCGACTTACGACGGGACCTCAGGGACCCGCTCTGTGGCCTCAGGAAAGGCCAGTCCCTGCGAATTGCTCGGGGCCTCTCAGGATTCCTCTCCCGTCATGCCGGGCTAAGATCTTGTGTGGAGTAGGTGCCGGAACCTGAGCATTCCTCTCCAGTGCTGACATGGATCTTGGGGTACTTCTGGAGTCTCCCAGGGAGTCAGTCGTCGTCTCGAGTGGGGAATGCACGTGCGCTTCCTCCCGAGCTGAAGCAGCAGTGTCACGCTTCCCTTTGCGTGATCAAGGGTCAGGGGCTTTCTCTCGAGGCTTTCCAACGAGGCTTTCCCACGAGGCTTTCCCACAGGGCTGTCCACGTGCCACAGTGGTGTGAGTCGATCCTCGCTTGAAAGTCGAGGCAGTGCAGGGAAAACAGGTTTCCCTGGAATGGACTGAACATCTGGGGACTCTGGAATGGTGGCACGACCAGGAGTTCCTCTCGCCTTTCCTGTGGAGAGCGCCTCCTCTTGAGATGCGACGGGAACGCCGGGAATTCTTTCCCGACCACGCAGGGAAAGGATCCTCCTCTCGAGCTAGGAGGCGGAAACGGGGCTCCTCTGGATGTGGCGGGACTATCGTGCTTCCTCTCGAGTGGAGACGGGTATGTCGGGAACTTCTTGAGTTGCAGCAAGGGTGTGAAGGACCCTGTGGAAGTTCCAGAGGTTAGGTGTGATTAGCCTCGAAACGCCTCATCGGAAATGGCCTCATCTCCCTGGAGGGGAGAACCTCCTGGATTTTCTCGAGTTGCGCAGGTGCTCTCGACTTACGACGGGGACTCAAGGACCCGCTCTGGTGGCCCAGGAAAGCCAGTCCCATGCGAGTTGCTCGGGGCCTCTCGGGATTCCTCTCCCGTTGATGCGGGCCTAAGACTTGTGTGGAGTCAGTGCCGGACCTGAGGATTCCTCTCAGTGCTGACATGGATCTTGGGTACTTCTGGAGTCTCCCAGGGGAGTCAGTCCTCGTCTCGAGTGCGGCATGCACGTGCGCTTTCCTCCGAGCTGTAGCAGCAGTGTCGGCTTCCCTTCGCGTGGATCAAGGGATCAGGGCTTTCCTCGAGGCTTTCCAACGAGGCTTTCCCACGAGGCTTTCCCACAGGGCTGTCCCACGTGCCACAGTGGTGTGAGTCGATCCTCGGCTTGAAAGTCGAGGCAGTGCAGGGAAAACAGGTTTCCCTGGAATGGACTGAGACATCTGGGGGACTCTGGATGGTGACACGACCCGGAGTTCCTCTCGCCTTTCCTGTGGAGAGCGCCTCCTCTTGAGATGCGACGGGAACGCCGGGAATTCTTTCCCGACCACGCAGGGAAAGAATCCCACCTCTCGAGCTAGGCGGTGAAACGGGGCTCCTCTGGATGTGGGGGGACTCTCGTGCTTCCTCTCGAGTGGAGACGGGTATGTCGGGAACTTCTTGAGTTGCAGCAAGGGTGTGAAGGACCCTGTGGAAGTTCCAGATGTTAGATGTGATTAGACTCGAGACGCTCAGTGGAAATGGGCCTATCTCGCCTGGAGGGGAGAACGTCCTGGATTTCTCGAGTTGCGGGAGGTGCTCTCACTTACGACGGGACCTCAGGGACCCGCTGTGTGGCCTCAGGAAAGGCCAGTCCCCATGCATGTTGCTTGGGTCCTGTCGGGATTCCTCTCCCGTCGATGCCGGGCCTAAGATCTCGTGTGGAGTCGGTGCGGAACCTGAGATTCCTCTCCAGTGCTGACATGGATCTTGGGGTACTTCTGGCGTATCCCAGTGCAGTCAGTCGTCTACTCGAGTGGGGCATGCACGTGCGCTTTCCTCCCGAGCTTTAGCAGCAGTGTCACCTTCCCTTCGCGTGGATCAAGGATCTGTGGCTTTCCCTCGCAGGCTTTCCTCAGCTTCCAAGAAGGCTTTCCACAAGGCCTTTCCCACATGGCTGTCCCACGTGCCACCGTGGTGTGAGTCGATCCTCGGCTTGAACGTCCAGGCAGTGCAGGGAAAACTGGTTTCCCTGGAATGGACTGAGACATCTGGGGACTCTGGGAATGGTGCCACGACCCTTGATTCCTCTCGCCTTTCATGTGGAGAGCGCTGCCTCTTGAGATGCACGGGAACGCCAGGAATTCTTTCCCGACCCTGCAGGGAAAGGATCCCTCCTCTCGAGCTAGAGGCGGTAACGGGGCTCCTCTGGATGTGGGCGGGACTCTCGTGCTTCCTCTCGAGTGGAGACGGGTATGTCCGGGAACTTCTTGAGTTGCAGCAAGGGTGTGAAGGACCCTTTGTAAGTTCCAGAGTTAGGTGTGATTAGCCTTGAAACGCTCAGCGGAAATGGGCCTCATCTCGCCTGGAACGGAGAACCTCCTGGATTTTCTCAAGTTGCGGCAGGTGCTCTGACTTAGGACGGGGAACCAGGGACCCGCTCTGGTGGCCTCAGGAAAGGCCAGTAACATGCGAGTTGCTCGGGGGCCTCTCGGATTCCTCTCCCTTCGATACCGGAGCCTAAGACCTTGTGTGGAGTCGGTGCGGAACCTGAGGATTCCTCTCCAGTGCTGACATGGATCTTGGGGTACTTCTGGAGTCTCCCCAGGGGAGTGTGTCTCGTCTCCGAGTG
The DNA here is from genome assembly GCF_001704415.2 of Capra hircus. Classification (NCBI taxonomy): domain Eukaryota; kingdom Metazoa; phylum Chordata; class Mammalia; order Artiodactyla; family Bovidae; genus Capra; species Capra hircus. The sequence goes on from NW_017214856.1 coordinate 6,912, forward strand.
GGGCCTGCACGTACGCTTTCCTCCCGAGCTGTAGCAGCAGTGTCACGCTTCCTTCGCATGGTTCAAGGAATCTGTGCCTTTCCCTCGAGGCTTTCCCAAAGGCTGTTCCACGCTGCCACCGTGGTGTGTGTCGATGTCGATCCTCGGCTTGAAAGTCGAGGCAGTGCAGGGAAAACAGGTTTCCCTGGAATGGACTGAGACATCTGGGGACTCTGGAAATGGTGCACGACCTGAGTTCCTCTCGCCTTTCCTGTGGAGAGCGCCTCCTCTTGAGATGCACGGGAACGCCGGAATTCTTTGCCGACCACCAATGAAATGATACCTCCTCTCGAGCTAGGAGGCGGAAACGGGGCTCTTCTGGATGTGGCGGGACCTCGTGCTTCCCTTGAGTGGAGACGGGTATGTCGGGGAACTTCTTGAGTTGCAGCAAGGCTGTGAAGGACCCTTTGAAGTTCCAGAGGTTAGGTGTGATTAGCCTTGAGTCGCCTCAGCGGAAATGGGCCTCATCTCGCCTGGAGGGGACAACCTCCTGGATTTCTCGACTTGCGGCAGGTGCTCTCGACTTGCGACGGGACCACAGGGACCCCTCTGGAGGCCTCAGGAAAGGCCAGTCCCCATTCGAGTTGCTTGGGATCCTTTCGGGATTTCTCTCCCGTCGATGCTGGGCCTAAGTCCTTGTGTGGAGTCGGTGCCGGAACCTGAGGATTCCGCTCCAGTACTGACATGAATCTTGGGGTACTTCTGGAGTCTCCCCTGGGAAGTCAGTCCTCGTCTGGAGTGGGGGCATGCACGTGCGCTTTCCTCCTGAGCTGTAGCAGCATTGTCCCGCTTCCCTTCGCGTGGATCAAGGAATCTGTGGCTTTCCCTCGAGGCTTTCCCACGAGGCTTTCCCACAGGGCTGTTTCAAGTGCCACCGTGGTGTGAGTCGATCCTCTGCTTGAAAGTCGAGGCAGTGAAGGGAAAACAGGTTTCCCTGGAATGGACTGAGACACCTGGGGGACTCTGGGAATGGTGGCACGACCGTGAAGTTCCTCTCGCTTTTCCTGTGGATATCGCCTCCTCTTGAGATGCGACGGGAATGACGGGAATTCTTTCCTGACCACACAGGGAAAGTATCCCTCCTCTCGAGCTACAAGGCGGAATCGGGGCTCCTTGGATGTGGTCGAGACTCTCGTGCTTCCTCTCGAGTTGAGACGGGTATTTCGGGGAACTTCTTGAGTTGAAGCAAGGGTGTGAAGGACCCTTTGGAAGTTCTCGACGTTAGGTGTGTTTCGCCCTCGAGATCCTCAGCGGAAATGGGCCTCATCTCTCCTGGAGGGGAGAACCTCCTGGATTTTCTCGTGTTGCGGCCGGTGCTCTCGACTTACGACGGGGACCTCAGGGACCCGCTCTGGTGGCCTCAGGAAAGGCCAGTCCCCAAGCGAATTGCTCGGGGGCCTCTCCGGATTCCTCTCCCGTCGATGCCGGGGCCTAACACCTTGTGTGGAGTCGGTGCCGGAACTGAGGATTCCTCTCCAGTGCTGACATGGATCTTGGGGTACTTCTGGAGCCTCCACCGGGGATTCAGTCCTCGTCTCGACTTAGGTCATTCACGTGCACTTTCCTCCCTGAGCTGTAGCAGCAGTGTCATGCTTCCCTTCGCGTGGATGAAGAAATCTGTGGCTTTAACTCCAGGTTTTCGCAGCAGGCTTTCCCACGAGGCTTTCCCACAGGGCTGTCCCACGTGCCACCGTGGTGTGAGTCGATCCTCGGCTTGAAAGTCGAGGCAGTGCAGGGAAAACTGGTTTCCCTGGAATGGACTGAGACATCTGGGGGACTCTGGGAATGGTGGCACGACCCTGGAGTTCCTCTCGCCTTTCCTGTGGAGAGCGCCTGCTCTTGAGATGCGACGGGAACGCCTGGAATTCTTTCAGGAGCACGCAGGAAAAGGATCCCTCCTATCGAGCTAGGAGATGGAAACGGGGCTTCTCTGTATGTGGGCGGGACTCTTGTGCTTCCTCTCGGAGTGGAGACGGGTATGTCGCGGAACTTCTTGAGTTGCAGCAAGCGTGTGAAGGACCCTTTGTAAGTTCCAGAGTTTAGGTGTGATTAGCCTCGATATGCCTCAGCAGAAATTGGCCTCATCTCGCCTGCAGGGGAGAACCTCCTGGATGTTCTCGAGTTGCGGCAGGTGCTCTCGACTTACGACGGGGACCTCAGGGACCCGCTCTGGTGGCCTCAGGAAAGGCCAGTCCTCATGCGAGTTCCTCGGGCGCCTGTCGGGATTCCTCTCCCATCGATGCCAGGGCCTAAGACCTTGTGTGGAGTCGGTGCCGGAACCTGAGGATTCCTCTCCAGTGCAGACATGGATATTGGCATACTTCTGGAGTCTCCCCAGGGGAATCAGTCCTCGTCTCGATTGGGGACATGCACGTGCGCTTTCCTCCAGAGCTGTAGCAGCAGTGTCACGCTTCCCTTCGCGTGGATTTAGGGATCAGGTGCTTTCCATCGAGGCTTTTCCACGAGGCTTTCCCACGAGGCTTTCCCACGAGGCTTTCCCAAAGGGCTGTCCCTCGTGTCACCGTGGTGTGAGTCGATCCTCGGCTTAAAAGTCGAGGCAGTGCAGGGAAAAGAGGTTTCCCTGGAATGGACGGAGACATCTGGGGAACTCTGAGAATGGTGGCACGACCCTGGAGTTCGTCTCACCTTTCCTGTGGAGAGCGCCTCCTCTTGAGATGCCACGGAAACGCCGGGAATTCTTTCCCGAGCACGCAGGAAAGGATCCCTCCTCTCGAGGTAGGAGGCGGAAACGGGGCTACTGTCTATGTGGGTGGGGCTTCGTGCTTCCTCTCGAGTGGAGACGGGTATGTCGGGGAACTTCTTGAGTTGCAGGCAAAGGGTGTGAAGGACCCTTTGGAAATTCCAGAGGTTAGGTGTGATTAGCCTCGAGACACCTCAGCGGAAATGGGCCGCATCTCGCCTGGAGGGGGAGAACGTCCTGAATGTTCTCGAGTTGCAGGCAGGTGCTCTCGACTTACGACGGGGACCTCAGGGACCCGCTCTGTTGGCCTCAGGAAAGGCCAGTCCCTATGCGAGTTGCCAGGGACCTCTCGGGATTACTCTCCCGTCGAAGCTGGGCCTAAGATATTGTGGCGGAGTGGGTGCCGGTACCTGAGGATTCCTCTCCAGTGCTTACGTGGATCTTGGGTACTTCTGGAGTCTCCCCATTGGAGTCAGTCCTCGACTCGAGTGGGGGCATGCACGTGCGCTTTCCTCTCGAGCTGTAGCAGCAGTGTCGCGCTTCCATTGGCGTGGATCAAGGGATCTGTGGCTTTCCCTCGAGGCTTTCCCACGAGGCTTTCCCACGAGACTTTCCCACAGGGCTGGTCCACGTGCCACCGTGATGTGAGTCGATCCTCGGCTTGAAAGTCGACGCAGTGCATGGGAAAACAGGTTTCCCTGGAACGGACGGAGACATCTGGGGGACTCTGGAATGGTGGCAGGACCTGGAGTTCCTTCTCCCTTTCCTGTGGAGAGCGCCTCCTCTTGAGATGGGACGGGAACGCCTGGGAATTCTTTCTCAGACGCACGCAGGGAAAGGATCCCTCCTCTCGAGCTAGCAGGCGGAAACGGGCCACTCTGGATATGGACGGACTCTCCGATTCCTCTAGAGTGGAGACGGTATGTCGGGGAACTTCTTGAGTTGCAGCAAGGGTGTGAAGGACCCTTTGAAGTTCCAGAGTTTAAGTGTGATTACCCCTAGTATGCCTCAGCGGAAATGGGCCTCATCTCACCTGGAGGGGAGAACCTCCTGGATTTTCTGAGTTGCGGCAGGTGCTCTCGACTTACGATGGGGACCTCAGGGCCTGCTCTGGTGCCTCAGGAAAGGCCAGTCCCCATGCGAGTTGCTCTGGGGCCTCTCGGGATTCCTCTCCCGTCGATGCAGGGTCCTAAGACCTTGTTGGAGTCGGTGCCGGAACCTGAGGATTCCTCTCCACTTCTGACATGGATTTGGCGTACTTCTGGAGTCCCCCCAGGGGTCAGTACTCGTCTCGAGTGGGGCCATGCACGTACGCTTTCCTCCGGAGCTGTAGCAGCAGTGTCCCGCTTCCCTTCGCATGGATCAGGGATCTGTGGCTTTCCCTCGAGGCTTTCCCACGAGGCTTTCCCACAGGGCTGTACCACGTGCCACTGTGGTGTGAGTCGATCCTCGACTTGAAAGTCGAGGCAGTGCAGGGAATACAGGTTTCCCTGGAATGGACTGAGAATTCTGGGACTCTGGGAATGGTGGCACGACCCTGGAGTTCCTCTCGCCTTTCCTCTGGAGAGCGCCTCCTCTTGAGATTCGTCGGGAATGCTGCGAATTCTTTCCCGACCGCGCAGGGAAAGGATCAAACCTCTCGAGCTAAAAGGTGGAATCGGGGCTCCTCTGGATGTGGGCGGACTCTCGTGCTTCCTCTCGAGTGGAGACGGGTATGTCGGGGACTTCTTGAGTTGCAGCAAGGGTGTGAAGGACGCCTTTGGAAGTTCCAGAGTTAGATGTGATTAGCCTCGAGACGCCTCTGCGAAATGGCCTCATCTCGCCTGGAGGGAGAAACTCCTGGATTTTCTCGAGTTGCGGTAGGTGCTCTCAACTTACGACGGGGACCTCAGGGACCCGCTCTGGTGGCCTCAGGAAAGGCCAGTCCCCATGCGAGTTGATCGGGCCTCTCGGGATTCATCTCCCGTCGATGCTGGTGCCTAAGACCTTGTGTGGAGTCAGTGCCGGAACCTGAGGATTCCTCTCCAGTGCTGACATGGATCTTGGGGTACTTCTGGAGTCTCCCCAGGGGAGTCAGTCCTCGTCTCGAGTGGGGGCATGCACGTGCGCTTTCCTCCCGAGCTTAGCAGCAGTGTCGCGGTTCCCATTCGCGTGGATCAAGGGATCTGTGCTTTCCCTCGAGGCTTTCCCAGAGGCTTTCCACGAGGCTTTCCCAGGAGGCTTTCCCACAGGGCTGTCCCACGTGCCACCGTGGTGTGAGTCGATCTCGCTTGAAAGTCAAGGCAGTGCAGGGAAAACAGGTTTCCCTGGAATGGACGGAGACATCTGGGGACTCTGGGAATGGTGGCACGACCCTGGAGTTCCTCTCGCCTTTCCTGTGGAGAGCGCCTGCTCTTGAGATGCGACGGGAACGCCTGGAATTCTTTCCCGAGCACGCAGGGAAAGGATCCCTCCTATCGAGCTAGGAGATGGAAACGGGGCTCCTCTGTATGTGGGCGGACTCTTGTGCTTCCTCTCGAGTGAGACGGGTATGTCGGGGAACTTCTTGAGTTGCAGCAAGGGTGTGAAGGACCCTTTGTAAGTTCCAGAGTTTAGGTGTGATTAGCCTCGAGACGCCTCCGCGGAAATGGGCCTCATCTCGCCTGGAGGGGAGAACCTCCTGGATGTTTCGAGTTGCGGCAGGTGCTCTCGACTTACGACGGGGACCTCAGGGACCCGCTCTGGTGGCCTCAGGAAAGGCCAGTCCCTCATGCGAGTTGCGGCGCCTGTCGGGATTCCCTCCTAGTCCCCATGCGAGATTGATCGGTCGAGTTTGCCCTCCTCGAGAGCGAAGTTGACTGAATAGGACTCCGGGCCCCTCTGATTCAATTTCTCCCGTTCGTATGGTGTGGGTTCCCTTGCGCCTGTTGTGGGTCAGAAATTTGCCGGAACCTGAGATTCCTTTTCCAGGTGTGACAATGGATCCTTGGGCCGTCGACATAAGTCTTCGAGGTATGCATGCACCCCCCTGTGCTGTAGTTCACCGTCCCTTGTCTGGGGATTGCAGTGCAGAACGCTATTTTCAGGACTTTCCCTTCCGAGTTTCTCCCTCCTCTCCAGGCTGAGACATGCAGGGGTTCGCCGTTCCCATTATTTTCCGCCTTGGATGGGTCAAGGAATCTTTGTTGGCTTCCCTTTCGGGTCAGGCTCGGTTGGTTTCCAGGAGGCTCCATTATCTCACCGACAGGCCTTCCACGTAGCCTGCTGCGTTTCCACAGATTGTGCCAGAGTCCACGTGGGGCTACCTCACACGTTTCGTGCCGTCGTGCATTGCAATCTCCGGTTATGGATAAAAGTCATTCCAGTGCCAGCGCGAGCAATAAACAAGGTCTTTCCTTGGATTCATTCGGAACGGAGACATTCTGGATGGACTACTGTGCAAAAATACGAGTCCCGCGTCGAGCCTCCACACCCTGGATTCTCTCGCTTTCCTGTGAGAGAAGTTGCCCCAGCTGTCCTGTCTGAGTGCTCGCCGGAACGCTGTGGAATTCTCTTTTCCGAGAAGCAAGGAAAAGGATCCCTCTATCGATGTTGATGAGGGCTTCCTTATGCACTGGTGTCTTGGAAACGGGGCTCCTCTGTATGTGGGCGGGACTCTTGTGCTCTTCGATTGTTGTGACTGGTGGAGCTGGGATGTGTCGGAACGTCGTAGTTCGTTGCGGTCGGGCAAAAGATCCGGCGGGTGAAGAACCGGGACCAAGTGAGATCTTCGAGACGGCCCCGATGGGGCGCTCGCATATTCCTCGTCCTGCATCGCATAGAGAGGAGGACAGGCGCTCTGAGCAACCATGAGGCTAGGAAACTTTGTCTCGAGTTGAGTACCCGAAGCTCCCAGGTCTCTCCAGACTTTTACGACGGGGGCGTCCCTCTGCACCATGGCCCGCCTATGGAGTCTTTAGCCACCTCAGGAAGGCCGCATGAACTCTTTCTCCTTGGTCCCGATTGCCTTCTCCTCAGGGCGACCTCTTTTCCCCGTCGGGTTCCCCGTCCATTTGACCTGTGGCTGGACTTCTCTAAACCTTTGTGTGTCGGAGGATCGACTCAACACCACCGTGACGAGCGCTGCATATGGGGCCAGCCGCACCTGTAGGATGTCCGTCATCCAGATATAGAGCCTTCATCGGAGTGCGGAATTACATCGTGCTGTGGGGAAAGTATTCCTCACTGGAGGCCGACTACGATTCCTTGATCCACTCGCCGGGGAGAGTCGGTCTCAATTCGTCGGTGCTGGATCACACTTGCCATCGTTCAGACCTAGCTTCCTGAGCCCGAAGGCTGTAGCGAGCCAAGGGAGAAAATGGGTGTCGCGCGACTTGTCGCTGGCGAAACTTCTTCTTCCTTCGCAGGTTATGTATCAAGGACTTCTGCTGGCTTTCTCCTCGAGGCTTCCCACGAGGCTTTCCACGAGGGTGCCCGGCAGGGCGGGCACGTTCACCGGTGAGTGAACAGTCCGCTAATCAATGCAGGTCCAAAAGCCTTGAACGACCTGAACCAGAATAGGAAGCGAACAGTGCATGACGCCACTCGAGACAGACAGGAACTAGACTCCGCCCGTGGGTTGCAGCCGGACTCCAGAAAACTACTCCAAGATTCATGTTCCCAGCACTGGTGGAGAGAGCAATCCTCAGTTCCCAGCTAATAGGCAATGACCCCACCAAGGTCTTAGGCCCCAGCATCGA
>NW_017214857.1:0-14369 GCF_001704415.2 Capra hircus
AGAGAGAGTAGAGCGCCTCCTCTTGAGATTCGACGGGAATGCTGCGACTTCTTTCCCGACCACGCAGGGAAAGGATCAAACCTCTCGAGCTAAAAGGTGGAATCGGGGCTCCTCTGGATGTGGGCGGGACTCTCGTGCTTCCTCTCGAGTGGAGACGGGTTATGTCGGGGAAATTCTTGAGTTGCATCAAGGGTGTGAAGGACCCTTTGGAAGTTCCAGAGTTTAGGTTTGATTAGCCTCGAGACGCCTCTGCGGAAATGGGCCTCATCTCGCCTGGAGGGGAAAACCTCCTGGATTTTCTCCAGTTGCTGCAGGTGCTCTCGACGTACGACGGGGATCACAGGGACCCGCTCTGGTGGCCTCAGTTAAGGCCAGTCCACATGCGCGTTTCTCGGGGGCCTCTCGGGATTCCTTTCCCATCGATGCCGGGACCTAAGACCTTGTGTGGAGTCGGTGCCTGAACCTGAGGATTCCTCTCCAGTGCTGACATGGATCTTGGGCTACTTCTGGAGACTCCCCAGGGGAGTCAGTCCTCGTCTCATGTGGGGGCATGCACGTGCGCTTGCCTCCAGAGCTGTAGCAGCAGTGTCACGCTTCCGTTCGCGTGGATCAAGGGATCTGTGGTTTTCCCTCGAGGTTTTCCCTCGAGGCTTTCCCACGAGGCTTTCCCACGAGGCTTTCACACAGGGCTGACCCACGTGTCACCGCTGTGTGAGTCGAATCCTCGGCTTGAAAGTCGAGGCAGTGCAGGGAAAACAGATTTCCCTGGAATGGACTGAGACATCTGGGGGACTCTGGGAATGGTGGCAAGACCCTGGAGTTTCTCTCGCCTTTCCTGTGGAGATCGCCTCCTCTTGAGATGCGCCGGGAACACTGGGAACTCTTTCCCGATCACTGAGGGAAAGGATCCCTCCTCTTGAGCTAGGAGGGGGAATCGGGGCTCCTCTGAATGTGGGCGGGACTCTCGTGCTTCCTCTCGAGTGGAGCCGGGTATGTTGGGGATCTTCTTGAGTTGCAGCAAGGGTGTGAAGGATCCTTTGTAACGTCCAGAGTTTAGGTGTGATTAGCTTTGAGACACCTCAGCGGAAATGGTCCTCATCTCGCCTGGAGGGGAGAACCTCCTAGATTTACTCGAGTTGCGGCAGGTGCTCTCGACTTACGACGGGGACCTCAGGGACCTGCTCTGGTGGCCTCAGGAAAGGCCAGTCCCCAAGCGAGTTGCACGGGGGCCTCTCGGGATTCCTCTCCCATCGATGCCAGGGCCTAAGACCTTGTGTGCAGTCCGTGCCGGAACCTGAGGATTCCTCTCCAGTGCTGACATGGATCTTGGGAGTACTTCTGGAGTCTCCCCAGGGGAGTCAGTCCTCGTCTCGAGTGGGGGCATGCACGTGCAATTTCCTCCCGAACTGTAGCAGCATTGTCAGGCTTCCCTTCGCGTGGATCAAGGGATCTGTGGCTTTCCCTGGAGGCTTTCACACGAGGCTTTCCCACGAGGCTTTCCGACATGGTTGTCCCACGTGCCACCGTGATGTGAGTCGATCCTAGGCTTGAATGTGGAAGCAGTGCAGGGAAAACAGGTTTCCCTGGAATGGACTGAGACATCTGGGGGACTCTGGGAAAGGTGGCACGACCCTGGAGTTCCTCTCGCCTTTCATGTGGAGAGCGCCACCTCTTGAGATGCGACGGGAACGCCGGGATTTCTTTCCCGATGACGCAGGGAAAGGATCCCTCCTCTCGAGCTAGTAGGCAGAAACGGGGCTCCTCTGGATGTGGGCGGGACTCTCGTGCTTCCTCTCGAGTGGAGACGGTATGTCGGGGAACATCTTGAGTTGCAGCCAGGGTGTGAAGCACCGTTTGGAAGTTCCAGAGATTATGTGTGATTAGCCTCGAGACGCCTCAGCAGAAATGGGCCTCATCTCGCCTGGAGGGGAGAACCTCCTGGAATTTCTCGAGATAGGGCAGTTGCTCTCGACTTACGACGGGGACCTCAAGGACCCGCTCTGGGGGCCTCAGAAAAGGCCAGTCCCCATGCGAGTTGCTCGGGGGCCTCTCGGGATTCCTCTCCCGTCGATGCCGGGGCCTAAGACCTTGTGTGGAGTCGGTTCCGGAATCTGAGGTTTCCTGTGCAGTTCTGACATGGATTTTGGGGTACTTCTGGAGTCTCCCCAGGGGAGTCAGTCCTCGTCTCGAGTGGGGGCATGCACCTGCGCTTTCCTCCCTAGCTGTAGCAGGAGTGTCATGCTCCAGTCGCATGGATCAAGGTATCAGTGGCTTTCCCTCGAGGCTTTCCCACGATGCTTTCCAACAAGGCTTTCCCACGAGGATTTCCCACAGGGCTGTCCCACGTGCCACCGTGGTGTTAGTCGATCCTCGGCTTGAAAGTCGAGGCAGTGCAGGGAAAACAGGTCTCCCTGGAATGGACTGAGACATCTGGGGGACTCTGGGATTGGTGGCACGACCATGGAGTTCCTCTCGCCTTTCCTCTGGAGAGCGCCACCTCTTGAAATGCGTCGGGAACGCCGGGAAATCTTTCTCGACCACGCAAGGAAAGGATCCCTCCTCTCGAGCTAGGAGGCGCAAACGGGGCTCCTCTGGATGTGAGCGGGACTCTACTGCTTCCTCTCAAGTGGAGACGGGTATGTCGGGGAACTTCTTGAGTTGCAGCAAGGGTGTGAATGACCCTTTGGAAGTTCCAGAGGATAGGTGTGATTAGCCTCGAGACGCCTCTGCGGAAATGGGCCTCATCTCGCCTGGTAGGGGAAAACCTCCTGGATTTTCTCGAGTTGCGTGCGGCAGGTGCTCTCGACTTACGACGGGGACCTCAGGGACCCGCTCTGGTGGCCTCAGGAACGGCCAGTCCGCATGCGAGTTGCTCGGGGACCTCACGGGATTCCTCTCCCGTCGATGCCGGGGCCTAAGACCTTGTGTGGAGTCGGTGCCGGAACCTGAGGATTCTTCTCCAGTGCTGACATGAATCTTGGGCTACTTCTGGAGTCTCCACAGGGGAGTCTTTCGTCGTCTCGAGTGGGGGCATGCATGTGCGCTTTCCTCCCGAGCTGAAGCAGCAGATTCACGCTTCCCTTCCCGTGGATCAAGGGATCTGTGGCTATCCCTCGAGGCTTTCCCACGAGGCTTCCCACTAGGTTTGTACCACGTGCCACCGTGGTGTGAGTCGTTCCTCGGCATGAAAGTCGAAGCAGTGCAGGGAAAACAGGTTTCCCTGGAATGGACTGAGACATCTGGGGGTCTCTGGGAATGGTGGCACGACCCTGGAGTTCCTCTCGCCTTTCCTGTGGAGAGTGCCTCCTCTTGAGTTGCGACGGGAACACCGAGAATTTTTTACCGAACACACAAGGAAAGGGTCCCTTCTCTCGAGCTAGTAGGCGTAAATGGGGCTCCTCTGGATGAGGGCGGGACACTCGTACTTCCTCTCGAGTGGAGACGGGTATGTCGGGGAACTTCTTGAGGTGCAGCAAGGGTGTGAAGGACCCTTTGGAAGTTCCAGATGTTAGGTGTGATTAACATCGAGACGCCTCAGCGGAAATGGGCCTCATACTCGGCTGGCGGGGAGAATCTCCTGGATTTTCTCGAGTTGCGGCATGTGCTGTCGACTTACGACGGGGACCTCAGGGACCTGCTCTGGTGGCCTTAGGAAAGGACAGTCCCCAAGCGAGTTGCATGGGGGCCTTTCGGGATTCCTCTCCCGTCGATGCCGGGGCCTAAGACCTTGTGTGGAGTCCGTGCCGGAACATGAGGATTCCTCTCCAGTGCAGACATGGAAATTGGAGTACTTCTGGAGTTTCCCCAGGGGAGTCATTCCTCGTCTCGAGTGGGGGCTTGCACGTGCCCTTTCCTCCCGATCTTTACCAGCAGTGTCAGGCTTCCCGTCGAGTGAATTCAGTGATCTGTGGCTTTCCCTCGAGGCTTTCCCATGAGGCTTTCCCACGAGGCTTTCCCACAGGGCTGTCCCACGTGCCACGGTGTTGTGAGTCGATCCTCGGCTTGAGAGTCGAGGTAGTGCAGGGAAAATAGGTTTCCCTGGAATGTACTGAGACATCTGGGGGACTCTGGGAATGGTGGCACGACCCTGGAGTTCCTCTCGCCTTTCCTGTGGAGAGCGCCTCCTCTTGAGATGCGACGAGAACGCCGGGAATTCTTTCCCGACCACGCAGGGAAAGGATCCCTCCTCTAGAGCTAGGGGGCTGAAACGGGGCTCCTCTGGATGTGGGCGGGACTCACGTGCTTCCTCTCGAGTGGAGACGGGTATGTCGGGGAACTTCTTGAGTTTCAGCAAGGGTGTGAAGGACCATTTGGAAGTTCCAGAGGTTAGGTGTGATTAGCCTCGAGACGCCTCAGCGAAATGGGGCTCACCTCGCCTGGAGGGGAGAACCTCGTGGATTATCTCGAGTTGCGGCAGGTGCTCTCGACTTACGACAGGGACCTCAGGGACCCGCTCTGGTGGCCTCAGAAAGGCCAGTCCCCATGCGAGTTGCTCGGGGCCTCTCGGGTTTCCTCTCCCGTCGAAGCCGGGGCCTAAATCTTATGTGGAGTCTGTGGCAAAACCTGAGAATTACTCTCCATTGCTGACATGGATCTTGGGGTACTTCTGAAGTCTACCCAGGGGAGTCAGTCCTCCTCTAAGTGGTGGCATGCACGTGCGCTTTCCTCCCGAGCTGTAGCAGCAGTGTCACGCTTCCCTTCGCGTGGATCAAGGGATATGTGGCTTTCCCTCGAGGCTTTCCCATGAGACTTTCCCACGAGGCTTTCCCACAACTCTTTCCCAAAGGGCTGTCCCACGTGCCACCGTGGTGTGAGTCGATCCTCGGCTTGAAAGTCGAGGCAGTGCAGGGAAAACAGTTTTCCCTGGAATGGACTGAGAAATCTGGGGGACTCTGGGAATGGGGGAACGACCCTCGAATTCCTCTCGCCTTTCCTGTGGAGAGCGCCTCCTCTTGAAATGCTATGGGAACCCCGGGAATTCTTTCCTGACCACGCAGGGAAAGGATCCCTCCTCTCGAGCTTGGACGCGGAAACGGGGCTCCTCTGGATGTGAGCGGGACTCTCGTGCTTCCTCTCAAGTGGAGACGGGTATGTCGGGGAACTTCTTTAGTTGCAGCAAGGGTGTGAATAACCGTTTGGAAGTTCCAGAGGTTAGGTGTGATTAGCTTCGTGACTCCTCAGCGGACAAGGGCCTCATCTCGCTTGGAGGGGAAAACCTCCTGGATTTTCTCGAGTTGCGGCAGGTGCTCTCGACTTACGACGGAGACTTCAGGGACCCGCTCTGGTGGACACAGGAAAGGCCAGTCCCCATGGGAGTTGCTCCGGGGCCTCTCGGGATTCCTCTCCCGTCGATGCCGGGGCCTAAGTCCTTGTGTGGTATCGGAGGCGGGACCTGAGGATTCCTCTGCAGTGCTGACATGGATGTTGGGATACTTCTGGAGTCTCCCCAGGGGAGTCAGTCCTCGTCTCGAGTGGGGTCATGCACGTGCGCTACCTCCGGAGCTGTAGCAGCAGAGTCACACTTCCCTATGCGTGGATCAAAGCATCTGTGGCTTTCCCTCGAGGCTTTCCCATGAGGCTTTCCCACGAGGCTTTCCCACGAGGCTTTCCCACAGGGCTGTCCGACGTGCCACCCTGGTGTGAGTCGATCCTCGGCTTGAATGTCGAAGCAGTGCAGGGAAAACAGGTTTCCCTGGAATGGACTGAGACATCTGGGGGACTCTGGGAAAGGTGGCACGACCCTGGAGTTCCTCTCGCCTTTCCTGTGGAGAGCGCCTCCTCTTGAGATGGGACGGGAACGCCGGGATTTCTTTCCCGATGACGCAGGGAAAGGATCCCTCCTCTCGAGCTAGTAGGCAGAAACGGGGCTCCTCTGGATGTGGGCGGGACTCTCGTGCTTCCTCTCGAATGGAGACGGTATGTCGGGGAACATCTTGAGTTGCAGCCAGGGTGTGAAGCACCGTTTGGAAGTTCCAGAGATTAGGTGTGATTAGCCTCGAGACGCCTCAGCAGAAATGGGCCTCATCTCGCCTGGAGGGGAGAACCTCCTGGATTTTCTAGAGATAGGGCAGTTGCTCTCGACTTACGACGGGGACCTCAAGGACCCGCTCTGGGGGCCTCAGAAAAGGCCAGTCCCCATGCGAGTTGCTCGGGGCCTCTCGGGATTCCTCTCCCGTCCATGTCGGGGCCTAAGACCTTGTGTGGAGTCGGTGCCGGAATCTGAGGTTTCCTGTGCAGTGCTGACATGGATCTTGGGGTACTTCTGGAGTCTTCCCAGGGGAGTTAGTCCTCGTCTCGAGTGGGGGCATGCACCTGCGCTTTCCTCCCTAGCTGTAGCAGCAGTGTCATGCTCCAGTCGTGTGGATCAAGGTATCAGTGGCTTTCCCTCGAGGCTTTCCCACGATGCTTTCCAACAAGGCTTTCCCACGAGGCTTTCCCACAGGGCTGTCCCACGTGCCACGGTGTTGTGAGTCGATCCTCGGCTTGAGAGTCGAGGTAGTGCAGGGAAAATAGGTTTCCCTGGAATGTACTGAGACATCTGGGGGACTCTGGGAATGGTGGCACGACCCTGGAGTTCCTCTCGCCTTTCCTGTGGAGAGCGCCTCCTCTTGAGATGCGACGAGAACGCCGGGAATTCTTTCTCGACCACGCAGGGAAAGGATCCCTCCTCTCCAGCTAAGAGGCGGAAACGGGGCTCCTCTGGATGTGGGCGGGACTCTCGTGCTTCCTCTCGAGTGGAGACGAGTATGTCGGGGAACTTCTTGAGCAGCAGTAAGGGTGGAAAAACCCTTTGGAAGTTACAGAGGTTAGGTGTAATTAACCTCGAGATGCCTCAGCGGAAATGGGCCTCATCTCGCCTGGAGGGGAGAAACTCCTGAATTTTTTCGAGGTGCGGCAGGTGCTCTCGACTTTCGACGGCGACCTCATGGACCCGCTCTGGTGGCCTCAGGAAAGGCCAGTCCCCATGCGAGTTGCTCGGGGGCCTCTCGGGATTCCTGTCTCGTCGATGCCGGGCCTAAGACCTTCTGTGGAGTCAGTGCTGTAACCTGAGGATTCCTCTCCAGTTCTGACATGGATCTTGTGGTACTTCTGGAGTCTCCCCAGGGGAGTCAGTCCTCGTCTCGAGTGGGGGCATGCATGTGCGCTTTCCTCCCGAGCTGTAGCAGCAGTGTCGCGCTTCCCTTCGCGTGGATCAAGGGATCAGGGGCTTTCCAAGGAGGCTTTCCCGCGAGGCTTTCCCACGAGGCTTTCCCACAGGGCTGTCCCACGTGCCACCGTGGTGTGAGTCGATCCTCGGCTTGAAAGTCGAGGCACTGCAGGGAAGACAGTTTTCCCTGGAATGGACTGAGTCATCTGGGGTACTCTGGGAATGTGGCACGACCCTGGATTTCCTCTCGCCTTTCCTGTGGAGAGTGCATCCTCTTGAGATGCGAAGGGAACTCCGGGAATTCTTTCCCGACCACGCGGGGAAACGATACCTCCTCTCGAGCTAAGAGGCGGAAACGGGGCTCCTCTGGATGTGGGCGGGATTCTCGTGCTTTCTCTCGAGTGGAGACGGGTATGTCGGGGATCTTCTTGAGTTGCAGCAAGGGTGTGAAGGACCCTTTGGAAGTTCCAGAGTTTAGGTGTGATTAACTTCGAGACGCCTCAGCGGAAATGGGCCTCATCTCGCCTGGAGGGGAGAACATCCTGGATTTTCTCGAGTTGCAGCAGGTGCTCTCGACTTACGACGGGGACCTCAGGGACCCGCTCTGGTGGCATCAGGAAAGGCCAGTCCCCATGCGAGTTGCTCGGGGGCCTCTCGGGATTCCCCTCCCTTCTATGCCGGTGCCTAAGATCTTGTGTGGAGTCGGTGCCGGAACCTGAGCATTCCTCTCCACTGCTGACATGGATCTTGGGGTACTTCTGGAGTCTCCCCAGTGGAGTCAGTCCTCGTCTCGAAGGGGGCATGCACGTGCGCTCACCTCCCGAGCTGTAGCAGCAGTGCCACGCTTCCCTTCGCGTGGATTAAGGGATCAGGGCTTTCCCTCCAGGCTTTCCCACGTGGCTTTCCCACGAGGCTTTCCCACAGGGCTGTCCCACGTGCCACCGTGGTGTGAGTCGATCCTCGGCTTGAAAGTCGAGGCAGTGCAGGGAAAACAGGTTTCCGTGGAATGGACTGAGGCATCTGGGGGACTCTGGGAATGTGACACGACCCTGGAGTTCCTCTCGCCTTTCTTGTGGAGAGCGCCTCTTCTTGAGATGCGAAGGGAACGCCGGGAATTCTTTCCCGACCACGCAGGGAAAGGATCCCTCCTCTCAAGCTAGGAGGCGGAAACGGGGCTCCTCTGGATGTGGGCGAGACTCTCATGCTTCCTCTCGAGTGGAGACGGGTATGTCGGGGAACTTCTTGAGTTGCAGATATGGTGTGAAGGACCCTTTGGAAGTTCCAGATATTAGATGTGATTAGCCTCGAGACGCCTCTGCGGAAAAGGGCCTCATCTTGCCTGGAGGGGAGAACCTCCTGTATTTTGTCGAGTTGCGGCAGGTGCTCTCGACTTATGACGGGGACCTCAGGGACCCGCTCTGGTGGCCTCAGGAAAGACAAGTCCTCATGCGAGTTGCTCGGGGTCCTCTCAGGATTCCTCTCCCTTCCTTGCCGGGGCCTAAGATCTTGTGTGGAGTCGGTGCCGGAACCTGAGCATTCCTCTCCAGTGCTGACATGGATCTTGGGGTACTTCTGGAGTCTCCCCAAGGGAGTCAGTCCTCGTCTCTAGTTGGGGCATGCACGTGCGCTTTCCTCCCTAGTTGTAGCAGCAGTGTCACGCTTCCCTTCGCGTGGTTCAAGGGATCTATGGCTTTCCAAGGAGGCTTTCCCACGAGGTTTTCCCACGAGGCTTTCCCACAGGGTTGTCCCACGTGCCACCGTGGTGTGACTCGATCCTCGGCTTGAATGTCGAGGCAGTGCAGCGAAGCCAGTTTTCCCTGGAATGGACTGAGACATCTGGGGGAATCTGGGAATGGTGACACGACCCTGGAGTTCCTCTCGCCTCTCCTGTGGAGAGCGCCTCCTCTTGAGGTGGGACGGGAACTCCGGGAATTCCTTCCCGACCACGCAGGGAAAGGATCCCTCCTCTCGAGCTAGGAGGCGGAAACGGGGCTACTGTGGATGTGGGCGGGACTCTCGTGCTTCCTCTCGAGTGGAGACGTTTATTTCGGGGAACTTCTTGAGTTGCACCGAGGTTGTGAAGGACCCTTTGACAGTTCCAGAGGTTACGTGTGATTAGCCTTGAGACCCCTCAGTGGAAATGGACCTCATCTCGCCTGGCGGGGAGAACCTTCCTGGATTTTCTCGAGTTGCGGCAGGTGCTCTCGACTTATGACGGGGCCTCAGGGACCCGCTCTGGTGGCATCAGGATAGGCCAGACCCCATGAGAGTTGCTGGGGGCCACTCGGGATTCCTCTGCCGTCGATGCCGGGGCCTAAGACCTTGTGTGGAGTCGGTGCCCGAACCTGAGGATTCTACTCCAATGCAGTCATGGATCTTGCGGTACTTCTGGAGTCTCCCCAGGGGAGTCAGTCCTCGTCTCGAGTGGGGGCATGCACGTGCGCTTTCCTCCCGAGCTGTAGCAGCAGTGTCACTCTTCCCTACGCGTGGATCAAGGGATCTGTAGCATTCCCTCGAGGCTTTCCTAGGAGGTTTCCCACGAGGCTTTCCCACAGGGCTGTCCCACGTGCCACCGTAGTGTGAGTCGATCCTCGGCTTAAAGTCGAGGCAGTGCAGGGAAAACAGGTTTCCCTGGAATGGACTGAGACATCCAGGGGACTCTGGGAATGGTGGCACGACCCTGGAGTTCCTCTCGCCTTTCCTGTGGAGAGCGCCTCCTCTTGAGATGTGACAGGAACACCGGGAATTCTATCCCGACCACGCAGGCGAAGGATACCTCCTCTCGAGCTAGGAGGCGGAATCGGGGCTCCTCTGGATGTGGGCGGGACTGTCGTGCTTCCTGTCGAGTGGAGACGGGTATGTCGGGGAACTTCTTGAGTTGCAGCAAGGGTGTGAAGGACCCTTTGAAAGTTCCAGAGGTTCGGTGAATATCCTGGAGACGCCTCAGCAGAAATGGGCCTCATCTCGCCTGGAGGGGAGAACCTCCTGGATTTTCTCGAGTTGCGGCAGGTGCTCTCGACTTACGACGGGGACTTCAGCGACCCGCTCTGGTGGCCTCAGGAAAGGCCAGTCCCCATGCTAGTTGCTCTGGGGCCTCTTGGGATGCCTCTCCCGTCAATATTGGTGCCTAAGGCCTTGTGTGGAGTCGGTGCCAAAACCTGATGTTTCCTCTCCAGTGCTGACATGGATCTTGGGGTACTTCTGGAGTCTCCCCAGGGGAGTCAATCCTCGTCTCGAGTGGGGCATGCACGTGCGCTTTCCTTCCGAGCTGTAGTAGCAGTGTCACGCTTCCCTTCACGTGCAACAAGGGATCTGTGGCATTCCCTCGAGGATTTCCCACGAGGCTTTCCCACAGGGCTGTCCCACGTGCCACCGTGCTGTGAGTCGATCCTCGGCTTGAAAGTCGAGGCAGTGCAGGGAAAACAGGATTCCCTGGAATGGACTGACACATCTGGGGGACTCTGGGAATGTGGCACGACCGTGGAGATCCTCTCGCCTTTCCTGTGGAGAGCGCCTCCAGTTGAGATGCGACGGGAACGCCGGGAATTCTTTCCCGACCACGCAGGGAAAGGATCCCTCCTCTCGAGCTAGCAGGCGGAAACGGGGCTCCTCTGGATGTGGTCGGGACTCTCGTGCTTCCTCTCGAGTGGAGTCGGGTATGTCGGGGAACTTCTTGAGTTGCAGCAAGAGTGTGAAGGACCCTTTGAATGTTCCAGAGTTTAGGTGTGATTAGCCTCGAGACACCTCAGCAGAAATGGGCCTCATCTCGCCTCGGAGGGGAGAACCTCCTGGATTTTATCCAGTTGCCGCAGGTGCTCTTGACTTACGATGGGGACCTCAGGGACCCCCTCTGGTGGCCTCAGGAAAGGCCTGTCCCCATGCGAGTTGCTCGGGTGCCTCTCGGGGGCCTCTCGGGTTTCCTCTCCCGTCGATGCTGGGGCCTAAGACCTTTTGTGGAGTCGGTGCCAGAACCTGAGGTTTCCTCTCCAGTGCTGACATGGATCTTGGGGTACTTCTGGAGTCTCCCCAGGGGAGTCAGTCCTCGTCTCGAGAGGGGGCATGCACGTACGCTTTCCTCCCGAGCTGTAGCAGTACTGTCACGCTTCCCTTCACGTGGATCAAGGGATCTGTGGCTTTCCCTCGAGGCTTTCCCACGAGGCTTTCCCACAGGGCTGTCCCATACGCCACCGTGGTGTGAGTCGATCCTCGGCTTGAACGTCCAGGCAGTGCAGGGAAAACAGGTTTCCTAGGAATGGACTGATACATCTGGGGGACTCTGGGAATGGTGGCACGACCCTTGATTCCCTCTCGCCTTTCATGTGGAGAGCGCCTCCTCTTGAGATGCGATGGGAACGCCAGGATTCGTTCCCGACCACGCAGGGGAAGTATCACTCCACTCGATCTAGGAGGCCGAAACGGGGCTCCTTTGGATGTGTGCGGAACTCTCGTGCTTCCACTCAATTGGAGACGGGTATGTCGGGGAACTTCTTGAGTTGCAGAAAGGGTGTGAAGGACCCTTTGGAAGTTCCAGAGTTTAGGTGTGATTTGCCTCGAAACGCTCAGCGGAAACGGGCCTCATCTCGCCTGGAGGGGAGAACCTCCTGGATTTTCTCGAGTGTCGGCAGGTGCTCTCGACTTACGACGGGGACCACACGGACCCGCTCTGCTGGCCTCAGGAAAGGCCACTCCCCATGCGAGTTGCTCGGGGTCCTCTAGGGATTCCTCTCCCGTCGATGCCGGGGCCTAAGACCTTGTGTGGAGTCGGTGCCGGAACCTGAGGATTCCTCTCCATTGCTGACATGGATCTTGGGGTACTTCTGGAGTCTCCCAAGGGGAGTCAGTCCTCGTCTCGAGTGGGGGCATGCATGAGCGCTTTTGTCCCGAGCTGTAGCAGCAATGTCACACTTCTCTTCGCGTGGATCAAGGGATCTGTGGCTTTCCCTCGAGGCTTTCCCACAAGGCTTTCCCACGAGGATTTCCCAAATGGCTGTCCCACGTGCCACCATGGTGTGAGTCGATCCTGGGCTTGAAAGTCGAGGAATTGCAGGGAAACAGGTTTCCCTGGAATGGACTGAGACATGTGGGGTCTCTGGGAATGTGGCACGACCCTGGAGTTCCTCTCGCCTTTCCTGTGGAGAGCGCCTCCTCTTGAGATGGGACGGGAACGCCGGGATTCTTTCCCAATGACGCAGGGAAAGGATCCCTCCTCTCGAGCTAGTAGGCAGAAACGGGGCTCCTCTGGATGTGGGCGGGACTCTCGTGCTTCCTCTCGAATGGAGACGGGTATGTCGGGGAACATCTTGAGTTGCAGCCAGGGTGTGAAGCACCCGTTTGGAAGTTCCAGAGATTAGGTGTGATTAGCCTCGAGACGCCTCAGCAGAAATGGGCCTCATCTCGCCTGGAGGGGAGAACCTCCTGGATTTTCTAGAGATAGGGCAGTTGCTCTCGACTTACGACGGGGACCTCAAGGACCCGCTCTGGGGGCCTCAGAAAAGGCCAGTCCCCATGCTAGTTGCTCGGGGCCTCTCGGGATTCCTCTCCCGTCCATGTCGGGGCCTAAGACCTTGTGTGGAGTCGGTGCCGGAATCTGAGGTTTCCTGTGCCAGTGCTGACATGGATCTTGGGGTACTTCTGGAGTCTTCCCAGGGGAGTTAGTCCTCGTCTCGAGTGGGGGCATGCACCTGCGCTTTCCTCCCTAGCTGTAGCAGCAGTGTCATGCTCCAGTCGTGTGGATCAAGGTATCAGTGGCTTTCCCTCGAGGCTTTCCCACGATGCTTTCCAACAAGGCTTTCCCACGAGGCTTTCCCACAGGGCTGTCCCACGTGCCACGGTGTTGTGAGTCGATCCTCGGCTTGAGAGTCGAGGTAGTGCAGGGAAAATAGGTTTCCCTGGAATGTACTGAGACATCTGGGGGACTCTGGGAATGGTGGCACGACCCTGGAGTTCCTCTCGCCTTTCCTGTGGAGAGCGCCTCCTCTTGAGATGCGACGAGAACGCCGGGAATTCTTTCTCGACCACGCAGGGAAAGGATCCCTCCTCTCCAGCTAAGAGGCGGAAACGGGGCTCCTCTGGATGTGGGCGGGACTCTCGTGCTTCCTCTCGAGTGGAGACGAGTATGTCGGGGAACTTCTTGAGCAGCAGTAAGGGTGGAAAAACCCTTTGGAAGTTACAGAGGTTAGGTGTAATTAACCTCGAGATGCCTCAGCGGAAATGGGCCTCATCTCGCCTGGAGGGGAGAAACTCCTGAATTTTTTCGAGGTGCGGCAGGTGCTCTCGACTTTCGACGGCGACCTCATGGACCCGCTCTGGTGGCCTCAGGAAAGGCCAGTCCCCATGCGAGTTGCTCGGGGCCTCTCGGGATTCCTGTCTCGTCGATGCCGGGGGCCTAAGACCTTCTGTGGAGTCAGTGCCTGTAACCTGAGGATTCCTCTCCAGTTCTGACATGGATCTTGGTGGTACTTCTGGAGTCTCCCCAGGGGAGTCAGTCCTCGTCTCGAGTGGGGCATGCATGTGCGCTTTCCTCCCGAGCTGTAGCAGCAGTGTCGCGCTTCCCTTCGCGTGGATCAAGGGATCAGGGGCTTTCCCAAGGAGGCTTTCCCGCCGAGGCTTTCCCCACGAGGCTTTCCCACAGGGCTGTCCCACGTGCCACCGGTGGTGTGAGTCGATCCTCCGGCTTGAAAGTCGAGGCACTGCAGGGAAGACAGTTTTCCCCTGGAATGGACTGAGTCATCTGGGGTACTCTGGGAATGTGGCACGACCCTGGAGTTCCTCTCGCCTTTCCTGTGGAGAGTGCCTCCCTCTTGAGATGCGAAGGGAACTCCGGGAATTCTTTCCGACCACGCGGGAAACGATACCTCCTCTCGAGCTAAGAGAAGATCTTAGGCACCGGCATAAGAAGGGAGGGGAATCCCTGAGAGGCCCCCGAAGCAACTCGCATGGGGACTGGCTTTCCTTGAGCCACCAGAGCGGGTCCCTGAGGTTTCCCCGTCGTAAGTCGAGAGCACCTGCGCTGCAACTCGAGAAAATTCCAGGGATGTTCTCCCCTCCAGGCGAGATGAGGCCCATTTCCGCTGAGGCGTCTCGAAGTTAATCACACTAAACTCTGGAACTTCCAAAGGGTCCTTCACACCCTTGCTGCAACTCAAGAAGATTCCCCGACATACCCGCTCCACTCGAGAGAAGCACGAGAGATCCGCCCACATCAGAGGAGCCCCGTTTCCGC
>NW_017214858.1:0-24318 GCF_001704415.2 Capra hircus
TTCCCCAGTGGGCCCCACGTTAACAGTGATCATCAGATAGGGCCCCACTGTGGAGCTGACCAATAGCTGAGCAAGAGAATACCAGTAGTACCTCATGTAGTTGGTTGCTTTTGGGCCAGGGGCAGGGCCAGGCTCCAATTACTAGCCAAGGGGTGCTTCTTATGGATAATCAGGCATAGCAATGGCTGCCCGCAAGGGCGTGCTCATGCTGCTCTGTTACCTAAGGATACGTTGGGTCCAGTGTGCTTTGCTCTGTTTCATTGACTCCTGTTCCAAATCAGGATTTGATTTCACAGGTTCTTTAACTTTTGTACATCATTCTTTTCATTGTATTCCCAGGCATGCCTGTCAGCAGTGCTCATCTATGCCCTCCCACAGCTGCCACATGATCACAATGGCCGCATATAGCATAGCTAATATTTCAAAGCCAACAAGAATGTGAAAGCCAGCCCACCTCGAAACTACTTTGACAAACCTTAACCTCACAGTGATTCTATTCTATGCACAGATCACCCAGAGTGAGCAGTGCCTATGCAGTTAGCCATTGGTGGCGCTTCTTTTCAACCCACCCTTCCTCAGCAGGTGTGGCTCAGCCTTGCTTGGTGCCTCAGATGGCCCCATTTACAAGCAGCCAACTGTCAAGGAGTGGCCATTCATTGTCCTGCTTAGCTATTGATCAGCACCACAGTGGGCCCTGCCCACAGTTACTGCCAGTGAGGGACCGTTCATTGGGAAGTGCTTAAGTAAGGGTGGTGTGGTGTCATCAGGTGGAAAGTGAGAGAAGAGAGATTCTGGCATTCTTTTGGAGGGCCTGGAGATCACCAGCGTTGCGCCAGTGGGTGAGCTGGATGTCCCAGGGAATAGACTGGGGACTACATCCTTTAGTGATTCAGAGCCCTCACGAAGTCCCTCCACTAGCCTTGGCCCAGGCCGTGAGGAGCGTGAACCTCTCCCCCATCCCTGTCTCTGCAACTTAATAGCAGGTGGCCATCTTTCTGGGTCTCAGGCTTGAGAACTGGTCTCCTCAGTTGGACAGCTTGAGGAGACAGGACCTATTGTGTTGGTACCTGGCTCCATCAAGGATGAGAGCTGGGTAGAATATGGGAACCTTGCCCTGAAGGAGCTGCCAATTGAAACCTGTTTCTGTTTGACCAGGATGGGACATTTCATGGTGCAAGGTGTTCCTTGAGACTTTGCCCTCTCTTGTCAGGACAGAAAATGACATTCATCTGATAGAGATATTTAGGAACATCATTACCTGACCGTGACCTAACCTTAAGCACAAAGGGTGTGACACCACGAAGTCTGAAACAACTTACCACAACTTTCTCTAACCTTTGCTTTTAAACATACTTACTGAAAACGTTCAGTAACTTTGGGGTTCTTAGGGCAAGAGCCACCCTCATCCTTGTATGAATCTGTAATAAACCTTTCCCTGTCCCAAACTCAAACATTTACTTTTGATGGGCCTCATTCTGCATCAAGCGCATGGACTTGCAATTTGGGTAACAACAATACTGTCTAAGGGCTGACTTTGCCTCTCTTAAACAACAGCAGAGACTGGCCAAGTGCTCACAGTCATCCATAATATACCCACGGATTTGGCTTGGCTAAGCTTTAACCAACCTTCTCTCCTCTGAACTTCAGCTTTCCCCCAAGCTTGAGCAAGCACTAAGCGTCAGACCTTTCTGGCTCCCTTAACAGCTCATTCTAAGAATCAGCTCACTACAGAAAGAAACACTTCCTGTCACACTGCTCCATCATGCTGTCTGTTCATCCATCCCCACCTCTTGCCCCATCTCACACACACACACACACACACACACAGATACACAAACTCACACACACACAGAGTTGTTGCTCACCCTGCTTATCCTTTCATGTTAAAGAAATATCTTTTTCTGTTCCATTTTGAGACATGTTAAGAACGTGTGTTCAACACATTCTCCCTATTGCAATCAGTTCACTTCAGTCACTCAGTCATGTCCGACTCTTTGGGACCCCATGAGTCACAGCACGCCAGGCCTCCCTGTCCATCCCCAACTCTGCATTCAGATGCTTATATCTTTGCTTTGCTCCTTTGCTTTTTGCTTCTCTTCTTTTCACAGCTATTTGTAAGGCCTCCCCAGACAGCCATTGTGCTTTTCTGCATTTCTTTTCCATGGGGATGGTCTTGATCCCTGTCTCCTGTACAATGTCATGAACCTCATTCCATAGTTCATCAGGCACTCCATCTATCAGATCTGGGCCCTTAAATCTATTTCTCACTTCCACTACATAATCATAAGGGATTTGATTTAAGTCATACCTGAATGGTCTAGTGGTTTCCCCTATTTTCTTCAATTTGAGTCTGAATTTGGTAATAAGGAGTTCATGACCTGAGCCACAGTCTGCTCCTGGTCTTGCTTTTGTTGACTGTATAGAGCTTCTCCATCTTTGGCGGCAAAGGATATAATCAATCTGATTTTGGTGTTGACCATCTGGTGATGTCCATGTGTAGAGTCTTACTTGTGTTGTTGGAAGAGTGTATTTGTTATGACCAGTGCATTTTCTTGGCGAAACTCTAGTAGTCTTTGCCCTGCTTCGTTCTGCATTCCAAGGCCAAATTTGCCTGTTACTCCAGGTGTTTCTTGACTTCCTACTTTTGCATTCCAGACCCCTATAATGAAAAGGACATCTTTTGGGGGTGTTAGTTCTAAAAGGTCTTGTAGGTCTTCATAAAACCGTTCAACTTCAGTTTCTTCAGCGTTCCTGCTTGGGGCCTAGACTTGGATAACTGTGATCTTGAATGGTTTGCCTTGGAGACGAACAGAGATCATTCTGTCGTTTTTGAGATTGCGTCCAAGTACTGCATTTCGGACTCTTTTGTTGACTATGATGCCTACTCCATGTCTTCTGAGGAGTTCCTGCCCGCAGTAGTAGATGCAATGGTCATCTGAGTTAAATCCACCCCATTCCAGTCCATTTTCGTTTGCTGGATCCCTAGACTGTCGACGTTCACCCTTGCCATCTCTTGTTTTGACCACTTCCAATTTGCTTCAAAGTAGATACCCCATACTCTTATATTTAAACCACAAAAACTTGCAGAGCTTGGACTACAAAAGATTATTTTGGGGAAGAATGTTTTACGACTGTAGTTATTTAGAAATACTAGGGGATGATGATCAATATAAGACCAGCTTTTACTCAGTCTTATGTTAATACTTGTATCAAAAGTCTCTGTCCTGACTTCTCTGGCTGTCCAGGGGTAGGACTCCATGCTTTCACTAGAAGGGGAACCGGTTCAGTCCCAGGTCAGGGAACTAAGATCCCACAAACTGCATGGTGCCCACCACCCAAAAACATTATCTGTGTGTGGTGATCCTGTTTGACATCTGCACCGGGATTTGGGCCACCTCCACTGCCCTGCCCTTGGGAACACACTGCTCCCACCCGTTTCTTCGGAAAACAGTGGCCTAATTGATACTTGGTCTGTTCCCTCCAAACATTATTTTAATCTTTGGGAGTGCTGGTTGTGGGTTTTAGTTGTATCAGCATTTTGTGCCTCCTGAGCACCTTTAGCTGACAGCAAAGGTGAGTGATGCAAACAAAGCCCATTATGACGTAAGCGGCCAGGATGGGATTTCTGCCTGCCTCTCTCAGGGGAAGTATGACATTCACCATCCCCATGTGAAACCCTCTTCCCATCTGGGTTCTGGCAATCTAGACCCTAATGTCATTCCACACCCCAAACAATGGCAGTAACACCACACCGCTACTCCTTGCCGCTGAGATCAATTGATAAGCAGGGTTAGCCATCTTCAGTGCAGACTCCTGACCCAGTCCAGGCCTCTCCTCTCTGGCTAACTGGGGACCTCAGGGTCTTTCCCCAATCTCTCGGGACCTCGCACCCCTCCCCACTCAGGTGCCCACCTCTTTTCTTCCTTCCCTCCCTTCCCATCAGAAAATTCACACACACACAAATATCATCTTTTCACCATTTGATGTTTATTTTAATCGCAGCCATCAGTTTACTATGTTAGTGTGAGAGTCAGTCTTTTCCTGGTTAACCATTTCTAAGAAAGCAGACCACTGGAGACACAATTCTAAACTGTCTGACCTTTTCTATTCAGTTACTGGCTGCCCAGGTTGTACCTCTCCAGGGTCTCTCATTCTGGGGTGGCTGAGCTTATCTTCTCTTTTGATTCTGCCTCCTTCTTTGACTCTGACTCACATTTTGGTACCTTTTTCGGCTTTGGTTCCGTTTCTCACGTGCACAGGAACGGAGAAAACAGTTTGGTTCTCTTGTTTTCTTCACCTTCTTCGACGGAGTGGCGTACGATCGGATTTTCTTTCTCAAGGTTCCTTTGAGAGGTCTTCTGACCCTCACGGTCATATTTCGTGCCTTGAAAGACAAGAGAAGGGTATGAGTTTTGAGGAAAGAGTATAACAACTGAGTTGGAAGGGAGATTTCATGAAAAGGGAGGTGGCCTGATGAGGACTTTTGCGCCAGGCAAGGGCAGTGTAGAGGTCTTGGGCACCAAAGTCAATGGAGAACCTGGGGAGTGTCGATGGAATCATCTTACCTTCACACTGCCTCTGTATCTCCGTTGCCAAAGGGTCTTCTTTCTTCCTTTCATCCTCGAAGCAAACCGCACTGCAACTCTTCTTGGCTGCCGTGGCTTCCTGGTTACCTTAGCCATGATGACACCATGAAGTGGCCTGACCCAGAATCTCTGCCTCTGACCTCCCTATATATACCTTCCCAGGACAATGAGGAGCCACACCCTTCACTCTGATTGGTCAGCTAGGCGCTCCCCCAGCCAATGGTGGCTTTGGGGTCTTAGACATCACAATGTACCACTGTGCCCATCATCATGGGTTAGTGGGTGCTGAGGGAGGCCATGATACAACTTTCCCACCCTTGACCCCTCTGTGTGTCTGATTCTGGGGAGTGGTGATTCAGGGGCATGGTGTTTCTTCTCATGACCCTCAGACTTTCCTTCAGTGCCCTTTATTCTTTGACTTGGATGTCCCCCTTCAACACTCCTGCCCCCTCCATCCCTGTATGAACCTCTGCCAAACACTGTTCATCCCATTTCAGCACTTCAGAGTCCTCTAGTCACTTCATCTTTAGACCACCCTCTTCCTATCGGGGGTTCTTGAGGGGCTTAAGGAACTTAAGAGCGAGCAGGTAATTAAGAACAGGTTGGAAGTTTGTTCTACTCCAGTGAGCTTTAGAGACCCCAAGGCTTGGTGAATCTTCAGTCCGTTGCCCCAAGATCTATACACCGTCTCCATAAGATTACACTTCAGAGCAAAGAAAGTGTTAAATGCCTCCTGCGCTAATATTGTTGGGGACACTTCAACTCATCTTGAGGAGGGAAACTCACCTTGCCCCATCTACCAGAAATACATTCCCGATTTACAAAAAAAAAAAATGAAGCAAAGGAAAGGAAAGTGCCCAAAGGCAAGGGTCAGTTTTCCACTGTGCCCCTAACTCTTGAGTGAATCACTTCCCCAGTGGGCCCACGTTAACAGTGATCATCAGATAGGGCCCACTGTGGAGCTGACCAATAGCTGAGCAAGAGAAGTACCAGTAGGTACCTCATTGATAGTTGGTTGCTTATGGGCAGGGCCCAGGGTTGCGCTGTCCAATTGCTAGGCAAGACCGGTTGCTTAGTAACAGGATATGGAGTAATCAGGCACAGCAATGGCTACCCGCTAAGGGCGGTGCTCATGCTGCTCTGTTACCTAAGGATACGTTGGGTCCAGTGTGCTTTACTCTGTTTCATTGACTCTGTTCCAAATCAGGATTTGATTTCACAGGCTTCTTTAACTTTTGTACATCATTCTTTTCATTGTATTCCCAGGCATGCCTGTCAACAGTGCTCATCTATGCCCCTCCAACAGCTGCCACATGATCACATGTGCCGCATATAGCATAGCTAATATTTCAAAGCCAACAAGAATGTGCAAGCCAGCCCACCTCGAGAACTACTTTGACAAACCTTAACCTCACAGTGATTCTTATTCTATGCACAGTGTAACAGAGCAGAGTGAGCACAGCCCTATGCAGTTAGCCATTGGTGTGCTTCTTTTCAACCCACCCTGTTCCTAGGCAGCAGGTGTGGCTCAGCCTTGCTTGGTGCCTCAGATGGCCCCATTTACAAGCAGCCAACTGTCAAGGAGTGGCCATTCATTGTCCTGCTCAGCTATTGATCAGCACCACAGTGGGCCCTGCCCACAGTTACTGCCAGTGAGGGACCATTCATTGGGGAAGTGCTTAAGTAAGGGTGGTGTGGTGGTCATCAGGTGGAAAGCGAGAGAAGAGAGATTCTGGCATTCTTTTGGAGGGCCTGGAGATCACCCAACGTTGCGCCAGTGGGTGAGCTGGATGGTCCCAGGGAATAGACTGGGGACTACATCCTTTAGTGATTCAGAGCCCTCACGAAGTCCCTCCACTAGCCTTGGCCCAGGCCGTGAGGAGCGGTGAACCTCTCCCCCATCCCTGTCTCTGCAACTTAATAGCAGGTGGCCATCTTTCTGGGTCTCAGGCTGTGAGAACTGGTCTCCTCAGTTGGACAGCTTGAGGAGACAGGACCTATTGTGTTGGGTACCTGGCTCCATCAAGGATGAGAGCTGGGTAGAATATGGGAACCTTGCCCTGAAGGAGCTGCCAATTGAAACCTGTTTCTGTTTGACCAGGATGGGACATTTCATGGTGCAAGGTGTTCCTTGAGACTTTGCCCTCTCTTGTCAGGACAGAAAATGACATTCATCTGATAGAGATATTTAGGAACATCATTACCTGACCGTGACCTAACCTTAAGCACAAAGGGTGTGACACCACGAAGTCTGAAACAACTTACCACAACTTTCTCTAACCTTTGCTTTTAAACATACTTACTGAAAACGTTCAGTAACTTTGGGTCCTTAGGGCAAGAGCCACCCTCATCCTTGTATGAATCTGTAATAAACCTTTCCCTGTCCCAAACTCAAACATTTACTTTTGATGGGCCTCATTCTGCATCAAGCGCATGGACTTGCAATTTGGGTAACAACAATACTGTCTAAGGGCTGACTTTGCCTCTCTTAAACAACAGCAGAGACTGGCCAAGTGCTCACAGTCATCCATAATATACCCACTGATTTGGCTTGGCTAAGCTTTAACCAACCTTCTCTCCTCTGAACTTCAGCTTTCCCCCAAGCTTGAGCAAGCACTAAGCGTCAGACCTTTCTGGCTCCCTTAACAGCTCATTCTAAGAATCAGCTCACTACAGAAAGAAACACTTCCTGTCACACTGCTCCATCATGCTGTCTGTTCATCCATCCCCACCTCTTGCCCCATCTCACACACACACACACACACACACACACACACACACACACAGATACACAAACTCACACACACACAGAGTTGTTGCTCACCCTGCTTATCCTTTCATGTTAAAGAAATATCTTTTTCTGTTCCATTTTGAGACATGTTAAGAACGTGTGTTCAACACATTCTCCCTATTGCAATCAGTTCACTTCAGTCACTCAGTCGTGTCCGACTCTTTGGGACCCCATGAGTCACAGCACGCCAGGCCTCCCTGTCCATCCCCAACTCTGCATTCAGATGCTTATATCTTTGCTTTGCTCCTTTGCTTTTTGCTTCTCTTCTTTTCACAGCTATTTGTAAGGCCTCCCCAGACAGCCATTGTGCTTTTCTGCATTTCTTTTCCATCGGGATGGTCTTGATCCCTGTCTCCTGTACAATGTCATGAACCTCATTCCATAGTTCATCAGGCACTCCATCTATCAGATCTGGGCCCTTAAATCTATTTCTCACTTCCACTACATAATCATAAGGGATTTGATTTAAGTCATACCTGAATGGTCTAGTGGTTTCCCCTATTTTCTTCAATTTGAGTCTGGATTTGGTAATAAGGAGTTCATGACCTGAGCCACAGTCTGCTCCTGGTCTTGTTTTTGTTGACTGTATAGAGCTTCTCCATCTTTGGCGGCAAAGGATATAATCAATCTGATTTTGGTGTTGACCATCTGGTGATGTCCATGTGTAGAGTCTTACTTGTGTTGTTGGAAGAGTGTATTTGTTATGACCAGTGCATTTTCTTGGCGAAACTCTAGTAGTCTTTTGCCCTGCTTCGTTCTGCATTCCAAGGCCAAATTTGCCTGTTACTCCAGGTGTTTCTTGACTTCCTACTTTTGCATATGCCAGACCCCTATAATGAAAAGGACATCTTTTGGGGGTGTTAGTTCTAAAAGGTCTTGTAGGTCTTCATAAAACCGTTCAACTTCAGTTTCTTCAGCGTTCCTGCTTGGGGCCTAGACTTGGATAACTGTGATCTTGAATGGTTTGCCTTGGAGACGAACAGAGATCATTCTGTCGTTTTTGAGATTGCGTCCAAGTACTGCATTTCGGACTCTTTTGTTGACTATGATGCCTACTCCATGTCTTCTGAGGAGTTCCTGCCCACAGTAGTAGATGACAATGGTCATCTGAGTTAAATCCACCCATTCCAGTCCATTTTCGTTTGCTGATCCCTAGACTGTCGACGTTCACCCTTGCCATCTCTTGTTTGACCACTTCCAATTTGCCTTCAAAGTAGATACCCCATACTCTTATATTTAAACCACAAAAACTTGCAGAGCTTGGACTACAAAAGATTATTTTGGGGAAGAATGTTTTACGACTGTAGTTATTTAGAAATACTAGGGGATGATGATCAATATAAGACCAGCTTTTACTCAGTCTTATGTTAATACTTGTATCAAAAGTCTCTGTCCTGACTTCTCTGGCTGTCCAGGGGTTAGGACTCCATGCTTTCACTAGAAGGGGAACCGGTTCAGTCCCAGGTCAGGGAACTAAGATCCCACAAACTGCATGGTGCCCACCACCCAAAAAAATTATCTGTGTGTGGTGATCCTGTTTGACATCTGCACCGGGATTTGGGCCACCTCCACTGCCCTGCCCTTGGGAACACACTGCTCCCACCCGTTTCTTCGGAAAACAGTGGCCTAATTGATATTTGGTCTGGTTCCCTCCAAACATTATTTTAATCTTTGGGAGTGCTGGTTGTGGGTTTTAGTTGTATCAGCATTTTGTGCCTCCTGAGCACCTTTAGCTGACAGCAAAGGTGAGTGATGCAACAAAGCCCATTATGACGTAAGTGGCCAGGATGGGATTTCTGCCTGCCTCTCTCAGGGGAAGTATGACATTCACCATCCCCATGTGAAACCCTCTTCCCATCTGGGTTCTGGCAATCTAGACCCTAATGTCATTCCACACCCCAAACAATGGCAGTAACACCACACCACTCCTCCTTGCCGCTGAGATCAATTGATAAGCAGGGTTAGCCATCTTCAGTGCAGACTCCTGACCCAGTCCAGGCCTCTCCTCTCTGGCTAACTGGGGACCTCAGAGGTCTTTCCCCAATCTCTCGGGACCTCGCACCCCTCCCCACTCAGGTGCCCACCTCTTTTCTTCCTTCCCTCCCTTCCCATCAGAAAATTCACACACACACACAAATATCATCTTTTCACCATTTGATGTTTATTTTAATCGCAGCCATCAGTTTACTATGTTAGTGTGAGAGTCAGTCTTTTCCTGGTTAACCATTTCTAAGAAAGCAGACCACTGGAGACACAATTCTAAACTGTCTGACCTTTTCTATTCAGTTACTGGCTGCCCAGGTTGTACCTCTCCAGGGTCTCTCATTCTGGGGTGGTTGAGCTTATCTTCTCTTTTGATTCTGCCTCCTTCTTTGAC
Source organism: Capra hircus (assembly GCF_001704415.2). Classification (NCBI taxonomy): domain Eukaryota; kingdom Metazoa; phylum Chordata; class Mammalia; order Artiodactyla; family Bovidae; genus Capra; species Capra hircus. The sequence goes on from NW_017214858.1 coordinate 9,755, forward strand.
TCTGACTCATATTTTGGTACCTTTTTCGGCTTTGGTTCCGTTTCTCACGTGCACAGGAACGGAGAAAACAGTTTGGTTCTCTTGTTTTCTTCACCTTCTTCGACGGAGTGGCGTACGATCGGATTTTCTTTCTCAAGGTTCCTTTGAGAGGTCTTCTGACCCTCACGGTCATATTTCGTGCCTTGAAAGACAAGAGAAGGGTATGAGTTTTGAGGAAAGAGTATAACAACTGAGTTGGAAGGGAGATTTCATGAAAAGGGAGGTGGCCTGATGAGGACTTTTGCGCCAGGCAAGGGCAGTGTAGAGGTCTTGGGCACCAAAGTCAATGGAGAACCTGGGGAGTGTCGATGGAATCATCTTACCTTCACACTGCCTCTGTATCTCCGTTGCCAAAGGGGCTTCTTTCTTCCTTTCATCCTCTGAAGCAAACCGCACTGCAACTCTTCTTGGCTGCCGTGGCTTCCTGGTTACCTTAGCCATGATGACACCATGAAGTGGCCTAACCCAGAATCTCTGCCTCTGACCTCCCTATATATACCTTCCCAGGACAATGAGGAGCCACACCCTTCACTCTGATTGGTCAGCTAGGCGCTCCCCCAGCCAATGGTGGCTTTGGGGTCTTAGACATCACAATGTACCACTGTGCCCATCATCATGGGTTAGTGGGTGCTGAGGGAGGCCATGATACAACTTTCCCACCCTTGACCCCTCTGTGTGTCTGATTCTGGGGAGTGGTGATTCAGGGGCATGGTGTTTCTTCTCATGACCCTCAGACTTTCCTTCAGTGCCCTTTATTCTTTGACTTGGATGTCCCCCTTCAACACTCCTGCCCCCTCCATCCCTGTATGAACCTCTGCCAAACACTTTCCATCCCATTTCAGCACTTCAGAGTCCTCTAGTCACTTCATCTTTAGACCACCCTCTTCCTATCGGGGGTTCTTGAGGGGCTTAAGGAACTTAAGAGCGAGCAGGTAATTAAGAACAGGTTGGAAGTTTGTTCTACTCCAGTGAGCTTTAGAGACCCCAAGGCTTGGTGAATCTTCAGTCCGTTGCCCCAAGATCTATACACCGTCTCCATAAGATTACACTTCAGAGCAAAGAAAGCGTTAAATGCCTCCTCCGCTAATATTGTCGGGGACACTTCAACTCTCATCTTGAGGAGGGAAACTCACCTTGCCCCATCTACCAGAAACACATTCCCGATTTACAAAAAAAAAAAAATGAAGCAAAGGAAAGGAAGGTGCCCAAAGGTAAGAGTCAGGTTTTCCACTGTGCCCCTAACTCTTGAGTGAATCACTTCCCCAGTGGGCCCACGTTAACAGTGATCATCAGATAGGGCCCACTGTGGAGCTGACCAATAGCTGAGCAAGAGAAGTACCAGTAGGTACCTCATTGATAGTTGGTTGCTTATGGGCAGGGCCCAGGGTTGCACTGTCCAATTGCTAGGCAAGACCGGTTGCTTAGTAACAGGATATGGAGTAATCAGGCACAGCAATGGCTACCCGCTAAGGGCGGTGCTCATGCTGCTCTGTTACCTAAGGATACGTTGGGTCCAGTGTGCTTTACTCTGTTTCATTGACTCTGTTCCAAATCAGGATTTGATTTCACAGGCTTCTTTAACTTTTGTACATCATTCTTTTCATTGTATTCCCAGGCATGCCTGTCAGCAGTGCTCATGCTATGCCCCTCCAACAGTTGCCACATGATCACATGTGCCGCATATAGCATAGGCTAATATTTCAAAGCCAACAAGAATGTGAAAGCCAGCCCACCTCGAGAACTACTTTGACAAACCTTAACCTCACAGTGATTCTTATTCTATGCACAGTGTAACAGAGCAGAGTGAGCACAGCCCTATGCAGTTAGCCATTGGTGTGCTTCTTTTCAACCCACCCTGTTCCTAGGCAGCAGGTGTGGCTCAGCCTTGCTTGGTGTCCTCAGATGGCCCCATTTACAAGCAGCCAACTGTCAAGGAGTGGCCATTCATTGTCCTGCTCAGCTATTGATCAGCACCACAGTGGGCCCTGCCCACAGTTACTGCCAGTGAGGGACCAGTTCATTGGGGAAGTGCTTAAGTAAGGGTGGTGTGGTGGTCATCAGGTGGAAAGTGAGAGAAGAGAGATTCTGGCATTCTTTTGGAGGGCCTGGAGATCACCCAACGTTGCGCCAGTGGGTGAGCTGGATGGTCCCAGGGAATAGACTGGGGACTACATCCTTTAGTGATTCAGAGCCCTCACGAAGTCCCTCCACTAGCCTTGGCCCAGGCCGTGAGGAGCGGTGAACCTCTCCCCCATCCCTGTCTCTGCAACTTAATAGCAGGTGGCCATCTTTCTGGGTCTCAGGCTGTGAGAACTGGTCTCCTCAGTTGGACAGCTTGAGGAGACAGGACCTATTGTGTTGGGTACCTGGCTCCATCAAGGATGAGAGCTGGGTAGAATATGGGAACCTTGCCCTGAAGGAGCTGCCAATTGAAACCTGTTTCTGTTTGACCAGGATGGGACATTTCATGGTGCAAGGTGTTCCTTGAGACTTTGCCCTCTCTTGTCAGGACAGAAAATGACATTCATCTGATAGAGATATTTAGGAACATCATTACCTGACCGTGACCTAACCTTAAGCACAAAGGGTGTGACACCACGAAGTCTGAAACAACTTACCACAACTTTCTCTAACCTTTGCTTTTAAACATACTTACTGAAAACGTTCAGTAACTTTGGGTTCTTAGGGCAAGAGCCACCCTCATCCTTGTATGAATCTGTAATAAACCTTTCCCTGTCCCAAACTCAAACATTTACTTTTGATGGGCCTCATTCTGCATCAAGCGCATGGACTTGCAATTTTGGAAACTACAATACTGTCTAAGGGCTGATTTGCCTCTCTTAAACAACAGCAGAGACTGGCCAAGTGCTCACAGTCATCCATAATATACCCACTGATTTGGCTTGGCTAAGTTTTAACCAACCTTCTCTCCTCTGAACTTCAGCTTTCCCCCAAGCTTAAGCAAGCACTAAGCGTCAGACCTTTCTGGCTCCCTTAACAGCTCATTCTAAGAATCAGCTCACTACAGAAAGAAACACTTCCTGTCACACTGCTCCATCATGCTGTCTGTTCATCCATCCCCACCTCTTGCCCCATCACACACACACACACACACACACACACACAGATACACAAACTCACACACACACAGAGTTGTTGCTCACCCTGCTTATCCTTTCATGTTAAAGAAATATCTTTTTCTGTTCCATTTTGAGACATGTTAAGAACGTGTGTTCAAAACATTCTCCCTATTGCAATCAGTTCTTTGCAGTCGTTCAGTTGCGTCCAACTCGGCCAGAGTCCTGCTCCAGCAGCCAGGGATTCAATCTGAAGGGAGGGATGGTGTCGGCGAGTAACGACGCAGCCTCTCAGTTTTCTTGGACTGCACATTTATTTCAAGTTTAAGGTTTTCTTTTATACTTTTACAAAAGCATTAGGTCAGAAGTTTGACATTTTCAGTTCCCCCTCACCCAGATTTATTATCTCCATAAATCATTGTTGCTCTTCAAACAGAGTTCCTGCTTCAGCGATTCTCTTGGACTCAGCTTTACCATCTATTATATACTTCCTCTTAATGTGTCCTATAGTTCACTTGTGATTATATTGTAACTCATGCTACATTCCTCAGTTTGTTTCTTATCTTTCTAAATCCTATTTGCTCCTAACATCCTGAGCTCACTATCTCTTAAAAAGGCTTCTAGCTAGTAGTATCTTTAAATTTCCCAACCTCTATAAGCTCTAATAAAATATGCTAACATTACAACGTTCCTTAAATCTCTAACTTCTAACTTTTTAATTATTTCTAAGCTCTAAATTCAGTAAATGCCTTTGCCATAAACATTTTCCTCACAAATAGGCTTCAGATAGCAATCCCTCCCGTGGCCTCAAGCTTACCTATTTGCTCATCCTTGAACACTCTTTTGTAAAAGTCCTTGAACAAATGTCAGTGATTAAGTTTATGAATTTTTCTCTGAGCACAGCTGCAGACAAGGCTTTCTGCCTTCTCGTGCTCCTCTCAAGAACATTAAGAACCTTAATATTCCTTTTTAGTCAACTCAGCCAAGGAGAGGAAAGAGCAAGTCAGAATCACAAGGCCCAACTCCTTCATCCTGGGTCTGTGCTGTCATGAAGAACAGATGGGCTTGAAGCCTTGCCTCCATTTTGTCAGTAATGCCTAACGTGGCTCTCAACATGACTCGGTGCAACCCCATGGACTGCAGCACACCAGGCTTCCCTGTCCATCACCAACTCCCAGAGCTTGCTGAAGCTCAAGTCCATCGAATCTCTGATGCCATCCAACTATCTCGTCCTCTGTCATCTCCTTCTCCTCTGGCCTTCATTCCTTGCCAGCATCAGAATCTTTTCCAATGAGTCAGTTCTTTGCATCAGGTGCACAAAGTACTGGAGTTTCAGCTACAATGTCAGTCCTTCCAGTGAATAATCAGGATTGATTTCCGTTAGGGTTGACTGGTTTGATTTCCTTGCAGGCCAAGGGACTCGCAAGAGTCTTCTCTACCACCACAGGTCAAAAGCATCAATTCTTCAGTCCTCAGCTTTCTTTATGGTCTAACAATCGCATCCATATATGGCTACTGAAACAACCTTCACTTTGACATACGGACCTCTGGCAGCAAAGTGATGTCTCTGCTTTTTAATATGCTTTCTGGGTCAGTCATGGCTTTTCTTCCATAGAGCAAGTGACTTTTAAATTCATGGCTGCAGTCAGCATCTGCTGTGATGTTGAAGCCCACGAAAATAAAGTCTGTCACTGTTTCCATTGTTTCTCCCTCTATTTGCCATAACATGATTGGACCGGATGCCATGACCTTGGTTTTTCGGATGTTGATTTAAGTTAGCTTTCTCACTATCCTCTTTCACCCTCATCAAGATGGTCTTTAGTTTCTTTATGCTTTCTGCCTTAAGCATGGTGTTGTCTGCATTTCTGAATTTATTAATATTTTTCCTGGAAATCTTCATTCCATCTTGTTATTCATCCAATCTGACTTTTAGCTTGATGTACTCTGAATATAAGTTAGGTAAGCAAGGTTACAATGTACAGCCTTGATGTAATCCTTTCCCAGTTTGGAACCAGTCATTGTTCCATGTCCAGTTCTAACTGTTGTTTCTTGACCTGCATACAGTTTTCTTAAGAGTCAAGTAAGTTACATTGTTATACCGATCTCTTTAAGTATTGTCCACAATTTGATGTGATCCACCCAGTCAAATGCTGTGGCATAGTGAGCAAAGCAGAAGTAGATGTTTTTTCTGCATTTCTCTTGCTTTTTCTATGAACCAACCAATGTTGGCAATTGGATCTCTTGCTCCTCTGCCTTTTCTCAATGCAGCTTAAACATCGGAATGTTCTTGGTCTATGTATTGTTGAAGCTTATCTTGGAGAATTTTCAGCATTACTTTTGTTGTCTGGGTGATAGCCCTATCACCATTGTCATTTCAAATAAAGTTCCTTCTCACATTAGTCTGGATTTGTGTTATTTAATTGCAAATATAAACAGAAATTCTTTGGTATAATGTTTATTTCCCCCTTAAATGATATTAATTAACCCCCAGTATTGAACAACAAACTGGCTCCAAATTGAGAAAGAGAATGTCAAAGCTTTTTATTGTCACCCTACTTGTTTAACTTTTATGCAGAATACATCATGCAAAATGCTGGACTGGATGAAGCATAAGCTGGAAGCAATATTGCTGGGAGAAATTTGAATAATCTCAGATATGCAGATGACACCACACTGATGGTAGAAATTGAAGAACACCTAAAGACTCTGTTGATGAAAGTGAAAGAGGAGAGTGAAAAAACTGGCTTAAAACTCAACTTCAGAAATGTAAGATCATGGCTTCTGGTCCCATCACTTTATGGAATATAGATGGGGAAACAATGGAAACAGTTTCTGACTTTATTTATTTATTTTTGATCTCCAAAACCACTTCATATGATGACTTCAGCCATGAAATTAAAAGACCCTTGCTCCTTGGAAGAAAATTTATGATCAACCTAGACAGCATATTAAAAAGCTGCGACATCACTTTGCCAACAAAGGTCCATCTAGTCAAAGCTATTGTTTTTCCAGGGGTCATGTATGGATGTGAGAGTGGTACTTTAAAGAAAACTGAGTGCTGCAGCATTGCTGCTTTTGAACTGTGGTGTTGGATAAGACTGTTGAGAGTCCCTTGGACTGCAAGAAGTTCCAACGGTGCATCCTAAAAGAAATCAGTCCTGATTATTCGTTGGAAGGACCAATCCTGAAGCTGAAACTCCAATACTTTGTCCTCCAAATGAGAAGATCTGACTCATTTGAAAAGACCCTAATACTGGGAAAGACTGAAAGTGGGAAGAGAAGGGGATGATAGAGGATGAGATGGTTGGATGGCATCACCAACTCAGTGGACATGAGTTTGAGTAAGCCTTGGGAGATGGTGATGAACAGGGAGGCCTGGCGTGCTACAGTCCATGGGGTTGCAAAGAGACAGACATGACTGAACGACTGAACTGAATTGATTGAACCCTCTGCAGTGTTTCAGGTAGTGTTCTGGGTGCAAGGCACACATTGGTAACCAATACCAAGGATCCTTCTCTCATGGGGCTTACATGCTAGTCAGGGAAGATGAAAGGTAAATATTAATGACAAAATAGTGAATTATACAGTATAGAGAGAACCTTATGAATTATGAGAAATGGGGAGTTTTCCACCCCAGAGGTTAGTGAGGGATGGCCTTTTTAATCCAGGACATTTGAGCAAAGACTTAATTAATGACATGAGGGACTGACCTTGTGGCTATCTTGGGGAATAAATTATGGGGAAAGGAAATAGCCAGGGCAAAAGCCCCCAATTGGTATTGTCTATGTCCTTCCAATAAAACAAGGAGGCTGGTGCAAGTGGGACCAGGTGAGTAGGAAGAAACTAGAAAGAAACTAGAGAGAACAGGGCAGGAAAAGGAGGAATGTAATGTTATTTCCATTTATGTGATGAATTGATTCACAGTACACCACACTGGGCTGTGATGGTAACAAGAAGTGGCATTTGTCATAATCTGATGGCAAGGAGGTGGGGGAAGTGTTCTTTTAAGTAAAGACACCCGAGATGAAGCCTGAGCTACCTGAAGTAAATAGATCACCAAGTAAAAAGTTGTACAAGTGTTTCCCAGACAGTGGGGGAGAAAATGCAAAGGCACTGGGACCCAAGAAAGCTGGTTATAGATGTATTGAATATGACTTGAATCTAAGGTATGATGTGGAAATTGCGAAGAAACATGGAGGTAGAAAGAAGAACTTTAAGGGACACCTGGGCATATGTTAATTTAATATCTGGGTTGCTGCTGCTGCTGCTGCTGCTATGTCGCATCCATCGTGTCCGACTTTGTGTGACCCCATAGACGACACCCAACAGGCTCTTCTGTCCCTGGGATTCTCCCGGCAAGAATGCTGGAGTGGGTTGCCATTTCCTTCTCCAATGCATGAAAGTGAAAAGTGAAAGTGAAGTCGTTCAGTAGTGTCCGACTCTTAGCGACCCCATGGACTATAGCCTACCAGGCTCTGCCATCCATGGGATTCTCCTGGCAAGACTCCTGGAGTGGGTTGCCATTGCCTTCTCTGAATGTCTGGGTTACTCTGCTTCAAAAGAGCATTATTTGTTTACTAATTGTAAATATATACTCGAGGCAAAGCAATATGGAAATTCAAAAAGTATAAAAATGAAATTCAGTTCCATTCAGTTCAGTTCAGTTCAGTTCAGTCGCTCAGCCGTGTCTGACTCTTTGCGACCCCATGAATCGCAGCAGCCAGGCCTCCCTGTCCATCACCAACTCACGGAGTTCACTCAAACTCATGTACTTCGAGTTGGTGATGCCATCCAGCCATCTCATCTTCTGTTGTCCCTTTTTCCTCCTGCCCCCAATCCCTCCCAGCATCAGAGTCTTTTCCAATGAGTCAACTCTTCACATGAGGTGGCCAAAGTACTGGAGTTTCAGCTTTAGCATCATTCCTTCCAAAGAACACCCAGGGCTGATCTCCTTTAGAATGGACTGGTTGAGGACACCAATAAGTGTGGCAATAGAAATATATGCTGTCAATATTTTGTCTTTGTTGTTCTACTTAAATGTTTATAACATATATATTATATGTGTTATATAATGCTAGAATATATATAATACACATATATTTGGATGAGCATATATACATCAGTGAAGTTTTTTAATTTATAGAAATTGAATCAAACTATATACACTATTGTAGCCTTCCTTTTCTATACAATATGCTGGAAGAATTTTTCCATCTCAAAGAACATGAATGTGCCATTATTTCCAAGGATTACTATAGTGTTCAAATGCTTGCTTATCCCATACTCCATGCAAGTGCTTTGAAGACGGGAACCATGTGTGTCTTGTTCACTGGTTGCTTCCATATCTTTTCTATTGTAAATAAGGCTGTAATAAGCATTGGAATTTATGTATCTTTTCAAATTGGTGTTCATTGTCTTCTGATATATACCTGGAAGTGGAATTGCTGGGTCACATGGTATTGTTTTTTTTTAGTTTTTTGAGAAACTTCCATGATGTGTTCCTTAGTGACTGCACAAATTTACATTCCCAAAAATTAAGTACAAGGGCTTCCTTTACTCCACATCCTTGCCAACATTTTTTATGTTCAGACTTTTTTATTTGATGATAGCCATAACAGCAACAGTAGCAGTAGCAGCATTCTGATGGGTGTGAGGTGATATCTCCTTGTGATTTGGTTTTAATTTCTCTGATGATTAGTGATGTTCAGCATTTTTTCATGTGCCTATTAGCCATCTGTATATCTTCTTTGGAGAAATTCAGATCTTCCCATTGTTTTTTTTGTTTTTTTAATATCGGGTTGAGTAATCTGTTTATATATTTTGGATATTAACCCCTTATAGTCATATCATTTGCAAATACTTCCTGGCTCAGTCGGTAAAAACATCTGCCTACAATGTGGAAGACCCGGGTTCGATCCCTGGGTGGGGAAGATCCCCTGGAGAAGGAAATGGCAACCCACTCAAGTACTCTTGCCTGGAAAATCCCATGGGTGGAGAAGCCTGGTAGGCTGCAGTCTGTGGGGTCACAAAGACTCCGACACGACTGAGTGACTTCACTTTCACTTTCTACTCCCATTCAGTAAGTTGTCTTTTCATTTTGTCAGTGTTTTCATTTGCTGTGCAAAAGCTTTTAAGTTTAATTAGATCTCATTTTTTTCATTTGATTCCTTTGCCTTAGGAGACAGGTGAAAAAATGTTGCTATGAATTATGTCAGAGTGTTCTGCCTACATTTACTTTCTAGGAATTTCATAGTTTCCAGTCTTTCATTTTGGGTATTAATTCATTTTTATTTCATTTGTTTAATCATTTCTTGTGGTGGTTTATAGTTTTCTGTATATAGTATCATGTCAACTGCAAGTAGTGACAGTTTTACTTCTTGCTTCCAATTTGGATGACTTTTATTTCTTTTCCTTGAAGGATGCTGTGCCTAGTACTGCTAGTATTTTAGAAGTGTCAAGAGTGGGCATCTGTGTCTTGTTCCTGATTTAGAGGAAAAGCTTTCAGCTTTTTGCCACTGAATATGATATTATCTGTTTGTTATAAATCACCTTTATTATGTTCAGACAACCACATGGACTGTACAGTCCATGGAATTCTCTAGGCCAGAATACTGGAGTGGGTACAGAGTGACTTCCACTTTCACTTTCATTATGTTCAGATATATCCCTCCATATCAAGTATGGTGAGAGTTTTTGAAATGAATGAATATTGAATTTTGCCTATGCTTTTACACATCTGTTGAGATGATCATGTGATTTTTGTCCCTCTCTTCCCTAATGTGGTGTACCACATTGACTAATTTGCAGATATTGAACCATCCTTGTACCCCTGGAAAAAGTCCATCTTGATCATGGTATATGATGGTTTCAACGTGGTGTTGAATTTGGTTCTCTAATATTTTGTTAAGAATTTTAACATCTATATTTAACAGAAATATTGGCATTTAATTTTCTTTTTTGGTGGTGTCTTTGTCTGGTTTTGGTGTTAGGATAATAATGGCTTCATAAAATAATTTGGGAATACTCCATTTTCTCAATTTTTTTGGAATAGTTTGAGAATGTTGGGTATAAGCTATTCTGTATATGTTTGGAAAAATACTGCTGTGAAGCTGTGTGGTCCTGAACTTTATTTTGCTAAGAGATTTTTTAATTATAGATTCAATTTCACTACTAGTGATTCATCTATTCATACTATGCATTCCTTGCTGATTCAGTTTTGAAAAACTGTATGTTCCTAGAGATTTGTCAGTTTCTTCTAGGTTGTCCAACTGTCTGGCATAAAACAATCTGTCGCATCCCCTTATGATTTTCTCCTATTGCTGTGATATTGGCAGTAATGTCTACTTTGCATTTCTTATTTTGTTTATTTGAATCATCTATCTTTTATTTTTGATGAACCTGGCTAAAGACTTAATTATTTTGTTTATCTTTTCAAAAAATATCATTTCACTTCAATGATTTTTTTAACTTTAGGAAAGGGGAAGTCTCAATTTTATTAATGTCCTCTCTGAGCTTTATTATTGCCTTTATTCTGAGGATTTGGGGCTTTATTTATTCTTCCTTTTGCAATTCATGTATATAGTAAGTTAAGTTGTTTATTTCAATTTTTTTTTCCTTGAGGGAAGCATCTGTCACTATAAATTTCCCCCTAGAACTGCTTTTGCTAAATCCAATAGATTTTGGAAAGTTGGTGTTTTTATTAGCCTCAAAGTATTTTCTGATTCCCTTTTTGATTTCTTCATTGACTCATTGGTTTTTAGTAGCATGTTGGTTAGTCTCCATATGTTTGTGTTTGTCCCATATTCCCCTCCTGTAATTGATTTCTTATTTTGTACCATTGTGGTCAGAAAAAGTGCTTGATATAATTTCTGTCTTCTTAAATGTGTTGAGACTTGTTTTGTGGCCTAGCATTTGATCATCCCTGAAAAAATGTCCTGTGTGCACTTGAAAATGTGTATTCAGCTATTTTGGGATAGACTATGCCAGGTGGCAAAGAGGTAAAGAATCTGCCTGCAACGCAGAAGATGCAGATTTGATCCCTGGGTCAGCAAGATCCCCTGGAAAAGGAAATGCAATACACTCCAGTATTCTTGCCTGGGAAATCCCATGGACAGAGGAACCTGGGTGGCTACAGTCCATGGGGTTTCAAAAGAGTCAGACAACTTAGTAACTGAAGAACAACAACAAATGCTGTAGGTATCTATTAAGCTCAACTACTCTAATCTGTAATTTAAGACTACAGTTTTCTTATTGCTTTTCTATCAGGATGCTCTGTCCATTGATGTAATAGAGTGTTTATTGTAGTTAGTGTTTAATTTACAATTCATTTGTCTTTTAATTTTCATACTAGATTATCTAATTGGTTGATCCACAGCCTTTGCTATGTGTTTGTGTGTACTGGTGGGAGTTTTTCCCTTCTCTGTATATTTTTACTTCTTTTTCCACTTAGAGAAGACTCTTTAATATTTCTTTCAGAGTTGGTTTAGTATGGATAAACTCTTAGTTTTTGCTTGTCTGAGAAGTTCTTCTCTCCAATTCTGGATGATAATCTTGCTGGATAGAGTATTATAGGTTGCAAAGTTTTTCCTTCTCAGCCTGTTAAATATACATTTTGACCCCTTTCTCTCTCTCTTTTCCTCCTACGACCCCAATAAAGTGAATGTTATTATGCTTGATGTTGTCTAGAAGTCTCTTAAACTGTTCTCATTTACCTTGTTTTTCTTCTTGCTTTTCCTATTGGGCGATTTCCATAATTTTATGTTCCAGATTAATTTGCTTCTTGTGTATTGGCAACTCTCACTTTGGTGAGAGGTGGTGCTAGAGAGAGAAAGGGCCAGAACCAATGCCAGGAATGAGCCCAGACTTCTCCTGTCCTCAGTAGCCAACCCTGCCTTTGGGGGAGTTAGGTTGAGTCTCCAGTTGGTGGTACAGAAGCCCTAAGTTTCAGGTCCATACTGATTCCATTTCATGTAAGTGTGTGCTGTATCCCCTTCCAGCAATGGAAATTTTGCCCCCAAAGAAAGAAGTGCTGGAAGCAAGAAGGGGTGCCCAATATGGGCGTAGGTGCATATTGGGACAGTCCCAGCACACCAGTCAGAGTCCCAGATACTCCCACTGTGCCACCTCCATAAGCACTGGTAACGACTGCTCTCAACTTGTTCAGATGTAGGCCAGATTTGAGTTGGCTCCATTCCTGGCACCTGCACATTCTTCTCAGCCATGGAAGCCTTTGCCATAGTTTTGGGAAGGGGTGTTCTATGAAATAAGAGGGTCTGGAGCAGGCATTCAGAGTGGGTTAGGTCATGACATGGGATTGTTATGGGAAAACAGCCAACATCCTGTGTAATTTCTACATATTTCCTCTGCCTTGTTTTGTGAGTAAGCAAACGTGTAGTTGCCTCCACAAACTCTTCACATAGAGAGTCTAGATTTCTTACAGCCTTCTTGTTAGTCCCAGTGGTTTTCAAATCAGCTAAGGGGACTCATTTTCCCAGTTTCTGACTCCAGGGTGGGGTTTCCAAGATGTGCTTTGAACTGCTCACTCCCCATGACTTACTCTGAGCCTGTGAAATCCCCCACTCCTTTACATCCCCTCCCAGGAGTGCAGATCCTAAACTGATGGCTTCTTTTCCCTTCCTACCCAACTCCTTGTAGACCTTCTTCTACAGCCTTGGTTGTTTAAGTTTCTACCTGCCAGACTCCAGTTTATTTCCAGTGAGCATAGATATGTTTGATGTGTTCATGGTGGGAAATGAGCTCAGCATCCACCAACTTCACCATCTTTCTTTCTTCAAATGGATGTTCTTTCTAAGACATTTTTATATGAATTGCCAAACCATCTTTCAGAAAATATTTTATTTCCAATTCATAGTCTCACCAAAAAATGGATGAGAATGTCATTTTCCTCAATATTTCCCAACACAAAATATCAATTTTTGCAAATATGATATAGGAAAAGATAATCTCACTTTAAAATATGTATATATGTAATAACTTATTATTCAGTCACTCAGTCAAGTCTCACTCTTTGTGACCCCAAGGACTGCACCACGCCAGGCTTCCCTGTCCATCACTATCTTCTGAAATTTGTTAAAATTCATGTTCATTGAATCAGTGATGCCATCCAACCATCTCAACCTCTGTCACCCCCTTCTCCTCCTGCCTTCAATCTTTTCCAGCATCAGGGACTTTTCCAATGAGTCAGTTCTTAGCATGTGGTGGCCAAAATATTGGAGCTTCAGCATCAGTCCTTCCAATGAATATTCATGCTTGATATCCTTTTGGATTGAAAGAGAAAAGTATTTTTTTATATTTTATTGATATTTATCACTTGTGTTTTTTCTTTTGTGAATTTCTTGATCACATCCTTTGCTGTTTGTCATTTTGCATTTGTATTTTCCTGTTTTATAATAGCCTTTTATTTTTATAAAAGAAATTATTGTCTGTTTTTCTTGGCAGCAAATATTGGAGTTGCTTCTACAGGCATCAGTTTTACCCTTTCCAATTGTATATCATGCACATGGTGTCAAATTGATTAGCCCCACACCCATTCCGGTGAATAGACTTGGATTGTCCTAAACTATAAGGAATAATTCCATTGTCTTTCCTCAGTGATTAGTTCAGGAACTGGCACCTAACTGAGCCCAAAGACAATCAGTGATTGGTTCAGAGGTGGCAAGTAGCACTCCCATGCAAGAACACTAAACTAAGGAAATTGGGGTAATTCCATGCTGTAGTCCACAAGAATAGGCATTAGCTCAGCTTAATATGGAGAAATAACTCCAGAAAGAGTGAAGAGATGGAAACAAAGCAAAAGCAACATCCAATTGTGGATGTGACTGTTAATAGAAGCAAGGTCCGATGCTGTAAGAGCTATATGGTATCGGAACTGGGAATGTTAGGTCCATGAATCAAGGCAAATTGGAAGGGGTTAAACAGGAGATGACAACAGAGAATGCCAACATTTTGTGAATCAGTGGACTAAAATGGACTGGAATGGGTGAATTTAACTCAGATGACGATTATATCTACTACTGTGGGCAAGAATCCCTTAGAAGAAATGGAGTAGCCCTCAGTCAACAAAAGAGTCGAAAACGCAGTCCATGGATGCAATCTCAAAAATGACAGAAAGATCTCTGTTCATTTCCAAGGCAAACCATTCAATATCACGGTAATCCAAGTCTATGCCCAGACCAGTAATGCAGAAGAAGATGAAAGTTGAAGGGTTCTACGAAAGACCTAGAAGGCCTTTTAGAACTAACATGGCAAAAATATGTCCTTTTCGTTATAGGAGACTGGAATGCCAAAGTAGGAACTCAAGAAATCACCAGGAGCAATGGGCAAATTTGGCTTTGGGGTACAGATTGAAGCAGGGTAGAGCTAATAGAGTTTGTGCCAAAAGAAACACACTGGTCATGGAAACACCCTCTTCCAACAACACAAGAGAAG
>NW_017214859.1:0-14368 GCF_001704415.2 Capra hircus
TGTGCGCTTTCCTCCCGAGCTGTAGCAGCAGTGTCACGCTTCCTTCACGTGGATCAATGGATCTGTGGCTTTCCACGAGCTTTCCCAGGAGGCTTTCCCACGAGGCTTTCCCACAGGGCTGTCCCACGTGCCACCGTGGTGTGAGTCGATCCTCGCTTGAAAGTCGAGGCAGTGCAGGGAAAAACAGGTTTCCCTGGAATGGACTGAGACATCTGGGGGACTCTGGGGAATGGTGGCACGACCCTGGAGTTCTCTCGCCTTTCCTGTGGAGAGCGCCTCCTCTTGAGATGCGACGGGAACGCGGGAATTCTTTCCCGAACACGCAGGGAAAGGATCCCTCCTCTCGAGCTAGGAGGCGGAAACGGTGCTCCTCTGGATGTGGGCGGGACTCTCGTGCTTCCTCTCGAGTGGAGACGGGTATGTCGGGGAACTTCTTGAGTTGCAGCAAGGGTGTGAAGGACCCTTTGGAAGTTCCAGAGGTTAGGTGTGATTAGCCTCGAGACGCCTCAGCGGAAATGGGCCTCATCTCGCCTGGAGGGGAGAACCTCCTGGATTTTCTCGAGTTGCGGCAGGTGCTCTCGACTTACGACGGGGACCTCAGGGACCCGCTCTGGTGGCCTCAGGAAAGGCCAGTCCCCATGCGAGTTGCTCGGGGGCCTCTTCGGGATTCCTCTCCCGTCGATGCCGGGGCCTAAGACCTTGTGTGGAGTCGGTGCCGGAACCTGAGGATTCCTCTCCAGTGCTGACATGGATCTTGGGGTACTTCTGGAGTCTCCCCAGGGGAGTCAGTCCTCGTCTCGAGTGGGGGCATGCACGTGCGCTTTCCTCCCGAGCTGTAGCAGCAGTGTCACCCTTCCCTTCGCGTGGATCAAGGGATCTGTGGCTTTCCCTCGAGGCTTTCCCACGAGGCTTTCCCACGAGGCTTTCCCACAGGGCTGTCCCACGTGCCACCGTGGTGTGAGTCGATCCTCGGCTTGAAAGTCGAGGCAGTGCAGGGAAAACAGGTTTCCCTGGAAATGGACTGAGACATCTGGGGGACTCTGGGAATGGTGGCACGACCCTGGAGTTCCTCTCGCCTTTCCTGTGGAGAGCGCCTCCTCTTGAGATGTGACGGGAACGCCGGGAATTCTTTCCCGAACACTCAGGGAAAGGATCCCTCCTCTCGAGCAAGGAGGAGGAAACGGGGCTCCTCTAGATGTGGGCGGGACGCTCGTGCTTCCTCTCGAGTGGAGACGGGTATGTCGGGGAACTTCTTGAGTTGCAGCAAGGGTGTGACGGTCCCTTTGTATGTTCCAGAGGTTAGGTCTGATTAGCCTCGAGACGCCTCAGCACGAATGGGCCTCATCTCGCCTGGAGGGGAGAACCTCCTGGATTTTCTCGAGTTGCGGCAGGTGCTCTCGACTTACGACGGGGACCTCAGAGTCCCGCTCGGTGGCCTCAGGAAAGGCCAGTCCCCTTGCGAGTTGCTCGCGGGCCTCTCGGGACTCCAGTCCCGTCGATGCTGGGTCCTAAGACCTTGTGTGGAGTCAGTGCCCGAACCTGAGGATTCCTCTCCAGTGCCGACATGGATCTTGGTGTACTTCTGGAGTCTCCCCATGGAAGTCAGTCCTCGTCTCGAGTGGGGGCATGCACGGGCGCTTTCATCCCGAGCTGTAGCAGCAGTGTCACGCTTCCCTTCGCGTGGATCAAGGGATCTGTGACTTTCACTCGAGGCTTTCCCATGAGGCTTTCCCAGGAGGCTTTCCCACAGGGCTGTCCCACGTGCCACCGTGGTGTGAGTCGATCCTAGGCTTGAAAGTCGAGGCAGTGCAGGGAAAACAGGTTTCCCTGGAATAGACTGAGACATCTGGGGGACTGTGGGAATGGTGGCACGACCCTGGAGTTCCTCTCGCCTTTCCTGTGGAGAGTGCCTCCTCTTGAGATGCGACGGGAACGACGAGAATTCTTTCCCGAACACGCTGGGAAAGTATCCCTCCTCTCGAGGTATGAGATGGAAACGGGCTCCTCTGGATGTGGGCGGGACTCTCGTGCTTCCTCTGGAGTGGAGACGAGTATGTCGGGGAACTTCTTAAGTTGCAGCAAAAGTGTGAAGGACCCTTTGGGAGTTCCAGAGGTTAGGTGTGATTAACCTCGTGACGCATTAGCGGAAATGGGCCTCATCTCGCCTGGAGGGGAGAACCTCCTGGATTTTCTCGAGGTACAGCAGGTGCTCTTGACTTACGACGGGGACCTCAGGGACCCGCTCTGGTGGCCTCAGGAAAGGCCAGTCCCCATGCGAGTTGCTTGGGGGCCTCTCGGGATTCCTCTCCCGTCGATGCCGGGGCCTAAGACCTTGTGTGAAGTCGGTGCCAGAACCTGAGGATTCCTCACTATTGCTTACATGGACCTTGGGGTACTTCTGGAGTCTCCCCAGGGAAGTCAGTCCTCGTTTCGAGTGGGGGCATGCAAGTGCGCTTTCCTCCCGGGCTGTTCCAGCAGTGTGACGCTTCCATTCACGTGGATCAAGGGATCTGTGGCTTTCCCTCGAGGCTTTCCCACGAGACGTTCCCACGAGGCTTTCCCACAGGGCTGTCCCACGTGCCACCGTGGTGTGAGTCGATCCTCGGCTGAAAGTCGAGTCAGTGCAGGGAAAACAGGTTTCCCTGGAATGGACTGAGACATCTGGGGGACTGTGGGAATGGTGGCACGATCCTGGAGTTCCTCTCGCCATTCCTGTGGAGAGCGCCTTCTCTTGAGATGCGACGGAACACTCGGAATTCTTTCCCGACCACGCAGGGAAAGGATCCCTCCTCTCTAGCTAGGAGGCGCAAACGGGGCTCCTCTGAATGTGGACGGGACTCTCGTGCTTCCTCTCGAGTGGAGACGGGTATGTCGGGCAACCTCTTGAGTTGCAGCAAGGTTGTGAAGGACCCTTTGGAAGTTGCAGAGGTTAGGTCTGATTACCCTGAGACGCCTCAGCACAAATGCGCCTCATCTCGCCTGGAGGGGAGAACCTCCTGTATTTTCTCGAGTTGGGACAGGTGCTCTCGACTTACGACGGGGACTTCAAGGTCCCGCTCTGGTGGCCTCAGGAAAGGACAGTCCCCATGCGAGTTGCTCGGGGGCCTCTCGGGATTCCTCTCCCTTCGATGCTGGGGCCTAAGACCTTGTGTGGAGTCAGTGCCGAAACCTGAGGATTCCTCTCCAGTGCTGACATGGATCTTGGGGTACTTCTGGAGTCTCCCCAGGGGAGTCAGTCCTCGTCTCGAGTGGGGGCATGCATGTGCGCTTTCCTCCCGAGCTGTAGCAGCAGTGTCACGCTTCCCTTCGCGTGGATCAAGGGATCTGTGGCTTTCCCACGAGGCTTTCCCAGGAGGCTTTCCCACGAGGCTTTCCCACAGGGCTGTACCACGTGCCACCGTGGTGTGAGTCGATCCTCGGCTTGAAAGTCGAGGCAGTGCAGGGAAAACAGGTTTCCCTGGAATGGACTGAGAAATCTGGGGCCTCTGGGAGTGGTGGCACGATCCTGGAGTTACTCTCGTCTTTCCTGCGGAGAGCGCCTCCTCTTGAGTTGCGACGGGAACGCAGGGAATTCTTTCCCGAGCACGCAGGGAAAGGATCCTTCCTCTCGAGCTAGGAGGCGGAAACGTGGCTCCTCTGGATGTGGGCGGGACTCTCGTGCTTCCTCTCGAGTGAAGACGGGTATGTCGCCGAAATTCCTGAGTTGCAGCAAGGGTGTGAAGGACCCTTTGGAAGTTCCAGAGTTTAGGTGTGAATAGCATCGAGACGCCTCAGCGGAAATGGGCCTCATCTCGCCTGGAGGGGAGAACCTCCTGGATTTTCTCGAGTTGCGGCAGGTGCTCTCGGCTTACGACGGGGACCTCAGGGACCCGTTCTGGTGGCCTCAGGAAAGGCCAGTCCCCATGCGAGTTGCTCGGGGGCCTCTTGGGATTCCTCTCCCTTCGATGCCGGGGCCTAAGACCTTGTTTGGAGTCGGTGCAGGAACCTGAGGATTCCTCTCCAGTGCTGACATGGATCTTGGGGTACTTCTGGAGTCTCCCCAGGGGAGTTCGTCCTCGTCTCGAGTGTGGGCATGCAGGTGCTCTTTCCTCCCGAGCTGTAGCAGCAGTGTCACCCTTCCCTTCGCGTGGATCAAGAGATCTTTGGCTTTACCTCGAGGCTTTCCCACGGGGCTTTCCCACGAGGCTTTCCCACAGGGCTGTCCCATGTACCACCGTGGTGTGAGTCGATCCTCGGCTTGAAAGTCGAGGCAGTGCAAGGGAAAACAGGTTTCCCTGGAAAGGACTGAGACATCTGGGGGACTCTGGGAATGGTGGCACGACCCTGGAGTTCCTCTCGCCTTTCCTGTGGAGAGCGCCTCCTCTTGAGATGTGACGGGAACGCCGGGAATTCTTTCCCGAACACTCAGGGAAAGGATCCCTCCTCTCGAGCAAGGAGGAGGAAACGGGGCTCCTCTAGATGTGGGCGGGACGCTCGTGCTTCCTCTCGAGTGGAGACGGGTATGTCGGGGAACTTCTTGAGTTGCAGCAAGGGTGTGACGGTCCCTTTGTATGTTCCAGAGGTTAGGTCTGATTAGCCTCGAGACGCCTCAGCACGAATGGGCCTCATCTCGCCTGGAGGGGAGAACCTCCTGGATTTTCTCGAGTTGCGGCAGGTGCTCTCGACTTACGACGGGGACCTCAGAGTCCCGCTCGGTGGCCTCAGGAAAGGCCAGTCCCCTTGCGAGTTGCTCGCGGGCCTCTCGGGACTCCAGTCCCGTCGATGCTGGGTCCTAAGACCTTGTGTGGAGTCAGTGCCCGAACCTGAGGATTCCTCTCCAGTGCCGACATGGATCTTGGTGTACTTCTGGAGTCTCCCCATGGAAGTCAGTCCTCGTCTCGAGTGGGGGCATGCACGGGCGCTTTCATCCCGAGCTGTAGCAGCAGTGTCACGCTTCCCTTCGCGTGGATCAAGGGATCTGTGACTTTCACTCGAGGCTTTCCCATGAGGCTTTCCCAGGAGGCTTTCCCACAGGGCTGTCCCACGTGCCACCGTGGTGTGAGTCGATCCTCAGGCTTGAAAGTCGAGGCAGTGCAGGGAAAACAGGTTTCCCTGGAATAGACTGAGACATCTGGGGGACTGTGGGAATGGTGGCACGACCCTGGAGTTCCTCTCGCCTTTCCTGTGGAGAGTGCCTCCTCTTGAGATGCGACGGGAACGACGAGAATTCTTTCCCGAACACGCAGGGAAAGTATCCCTCCTCTCGAGGTATGAGATGGAAACGGGCTCCTCTGGATGTGGGCGGGACTCTCGTGCTTCCTCTGGAGTGGAGACGAGTATGTCGGGGAACTTCTTAAGTTGCAGCAAAAGTGTGAAGGACCCTTTGGGAGTTCCAGAGGTTAGGTGTGATTAACCTCGTGACGCATTAGCGGAAATGGGCCTCATCTCGCCTGGAGGGGAGAACCTCCTGGATTTTCTCGAGGTACAGCAGGTGCTCTTGACTTACGACGGGGACCTCAGGGACCCGCTCTGGTGGCCTCAGGAAAGGCCAGTCCCCATGCGAGTTGCTCGGGGGCCTCTCGGGATTCCTCTCCCGTCGATGCCGGGGCCTAAGACCTTGTGTGAAGTCGGTGCCAGAACCTGAGGATTCCTCACTATTGCTTACATGGACCTTGGGGTACTTCTGGAGTCTCCCCAGGGAAGTCAGTCCTCGTTTCGAGTGGGGGCATGCAAGTGCGCTTTCCTCCCGGGCTGTTCCAGCAGTGTGACGCTTCCATTCACGTGGATCAAGGGATCTGTGGCTTTCCCTCGAGGCTTTCCCACGAGACGTTCCCACGAGGCTTTCCCACAGGGCTGTCCCACGTGCCACCGTGGTGTGAGTCGATCCTCGGCTGAAAGTCGAGTCAGTGCAGGGAAAACAGGTTTCCCTGGAATGGACTGAGACATCTGGGGGACTGTGGGAATGGTGGCACGATCCTGGAGTTCCTCTCGCCATTCCTGTGGAGAGCGCCTTCCTCTTGAGATGCGACGGAACACTCGGAATTCTTTCCCGACCACGCAGGGAAAGGATCCCTCCTCTCTAGCTAGGAGGCGCAAACGGGGCTCCTCTGAATGTGGACGGGACTCTCGTGCTTCCTCTCGAGTGGAGACGGGTATGTCGGGCAACCTCTTGAGTTGCAGCAAGGTTGTGAAGGACCCTTTGGAAGTTGCAGAGGTTAGGTCTGATTACCCTGAGACGCCTCAGCACAAATGCGCCTCATCTCGCCTGGAGGGGAGAACCTCCTGTATTTTCTCGAGTTGGGACAGGTGCTCTCGACTTACGACGGGGACTTCAAGGTCCCGCTCTGGTGGCCTCAGGAAAGGACAGTCCCCATGCGAGTTGCTCGGGGGCCTCTCGGGATTCCTCTCCCTTCGATGCTGGGGCCTAAGACCTTGTGTGGAGTCAGTGCCGAAACCTGAGGATTCCTCTCCAGTGCTGACATGGATCTTGGGGTACTTCTGGAGTCTCCCCAGGGGAGTCAGTCCTCGTCTCGAGTGGGGGCATGCATGTGCGCTTTCCTCCCGAGCTGTAGCAGCAGTGTCACGCTTCCCTTCGCGTGGATCAAGGGATCTGTGGCTTTCCCACGAGGCTTTCCCAGGAGGCTTTCCCACGAGGCTTTCCCACAGGGCTGTACCACGTGCCACCGTGGTGTGAGTCGATCCTCGGCTTGAAAGTCGAGGCAGTGCAGGGAAAACAGGTTTCCCTGGAATGGACTGAGAAATCTGGGGCCTCTGGGAGTGGTGGCACGATCCTGGAGTTACTCTCGTCTTTCCTGCGGAGAGCGCCTCCTCTTGAGTTGCGACGGGAACGCAGGGAATTCTTTCCCGAGCACGCAGGGAAAGGATCCTTCCTCTCGAGCTAGGAGGCGGAAACGTGGCTCCTCTGGATGTGGGCGGGACTCTCGTGCTTCCTCTCGAGTGGAAGACGGGTATGTCGGCCGAAATTCCTGAGTTGCAGCAAGGGTGTGAAGGACCC
Source organism: Capra hircus (assembly GCF_001704415.2). Lineage (NCBI taxonomy): Eukaryota > Metazoa > Chordata > Mammalia > Artiodactyla > Bovidae > Capra > Capra hircus. The sequence goes on from NW_017214859.1 coordinate 6,995, forward strand.
TTTGGAAGTTCCAGAGTTTAGGTGTGAATAGCATCGAGACGCCTCAGCGGAAATGGGCCTCATCTCGCCTGGAGGGGAGAACCTCCTGGATTTTCTCGAGTTGCGGCAGGTGCTCTCGGACTTACGACGGGGACCTCAGGGACCCGTTCTGGTGGCCTCAGGAAAGGCCAGTCCCCATGCGAGTTGCTCGGGGGCCTCTTGGGATTCCTCTCCCTTCGATGCCGGGGCCTAAGACCTTGTTTGGAGTCGGTGCAGGAACCTGAGGATTCCTCTCCAGTGCTGACATGGATCTTGGGGTACTTCTGGAGTCTCCCCAGGGGAGTCAGTCCTCGTCTCGAGTGGGGGCATGCACGGTGCTCTTTCCTCCCGAGCTGTAGCAGCAGTGTCACCCTTCCCTTCGCGTGGATCAAGAGATCTTTGGCTTTACCTCGAGGCTTTCCCACGGGGCTTTCCCACGAGGCTTTCCCACAGGGCTGTCCCATGTACCACCGTGGTGTGAGTCGATCCTCGGCTTGAAAGTCGAGGCAGTGCAAGGGAAAACAGGTTTCCCTGGAAATGGACTGAGACATCTGGGGGACTCTGGGAATGGTGGCACGACCCTGGAGTTCCTCTCGCCTTTCCTGTGGAGAGCGCCTCCTCTTGAGATGTGACGGGAACGCCGGGAATTCTTTCCCGAACACTCAGGGAAAGGATCCCTCCTCTCGAGCTAAGGAGGAGGAAACGGGGCTCCTCTAGATGTGGGCGGGACGCTCGTGCTTCCTCTCGAGTGGAGACGGGTATGTCGGGGAACTTCTTGAGTTGCAGCAAGGGTGTGACGGTCCCTTTGGTATGTTCCAGAGGTTAGGTCTGATTAGCCTCGAGACGCCTCAGCACGAATGGGCCTCATCTCGCCTGGAGGGGAGAACCTCCTGGATTTTCTCGAGTTGCGGCAGGTGCTCTCGACTTACGACGGGGACCTCAGGAGTCCCGCTCTGGTGGCCTCAGGAAAGGCCAGTCCCCTTGCGAGTTGCTCGCGGGCCTCTCGGGACTCCAGTCCCGTCGATGCTGGGTCCTAAGACCTTGTGTGGAGTCAGTGCCCGAACCTGAGGATTCCTCTCCAGTGCCTGACATGGATCTTGGTGTACTTCTGGAGTCTCCCCATGGGAAGTCAGTCCTCGTCTCGAGTGGGGGCATGCACGGTGCGCTTTCATCCCGAGCTGTAGCAGCAGTGTCACGCTTCCCTTCGCGTGGATCAAGGGATCTGTGACTTTCACTCGAGGCTTTCCCATGAGGCTTTCCCAGGAGGCTTTCCCACAGGGCTGTCCCACGTGCCACCGTGGTGTGAGTCGATCCTAGGCTTGAAAGTCGAGGCAGTGCAGGGAAAACAGGTTTCCCTGGAATAGACTGAGACATCTGGGGGACTGTGGGAATGGTGGCACGACCCTGGAGTTCCTCTCGCCTTTCCTGTGGAGAGTGCCTCCTCTTGAGATGCGACGGGAACGACGAGAATTCTTTCCCGAACACGCAGGGAAAGTATCCCTCCTCTCGAGGTATGAGATGGAAACGGGGCTCCTCTGGATGTGGGCGGGACTCTCGTGCTTCCTCTGGAGTGGAGACGAGTATGTCGGGGAACTTCTTAAGTTGCAGCAAAAGTGTGAAGGACCCTTTGGGAGTTCCAGAGGTTAGGTGTGATTAACCTCGTGACGCCATTAGCGGAAATGGGCCTCATCTCGCCTGGAGGGGAGAACCTCCTGGATTTTCTCGAGGTAGCAGCAGGTGCTCTTGACTTACGACGGGGACCTCAGGGACCCGCTCTGGTGGCCTCAGGAAAGGCCAGTCCCCATGCGAGTTGCTCGGGGGCCTCTCGGGATTCCTCTCCCGTCGATGCCGGGGCCTAAGACCTTGTGTGGAAGTCGGTGCCAGAACCTGAGGATTCCTCACTATTGCTTACATGGATCCTTGGGGTACTTCTGGAGTCTCCCCAGGGAAGTCAGTCCTCGTCTCGAGTGGGGGCATGCAAGTGCGCTTTCCTCCCGGGCTGTTCCAGCAGTGTCGACGCTTCCATTCACGTGGATCAAGGGATCTGTGGCTTTCCCTCGAGGCTTTCCCACGAGACGTTCCCACGAGGCTTTCCCACAGGGCTGTCCCACGTGCCACCGTGGTGTGAGTCGATCCTCGGCTTGAAAGTCGAGTCAGTGCAGGGAAAACAGGTTTCCCTGGAATGGACTGAGACATCTGGGGGACTGTGGGAATGGTGGCACGATCCTGGAGTTCCTCTCGCCATTTCCTGTGGAGAGCGCCTTCCTCTTGAGATGCGACGGAACACTCGGAATTCTTTCCCGACCACGCAGGGAAAGGATCCCTCCTCTCTAGCTAGGAGGCGCAAACGGGGCTCCTCTGGAATGTGGACGGGACTCTCGTGCTTCCTCTCGAGTGGAGACGGGTATGTCGGGGCAACCTCTTGAGTTGCAGCAAGGTTGTGAAGGACCCTTTGGAAGTTGCAGAGGTTAGGTCTGATTACCCTGAGACGCCTCAGCACAAATGCGCCTCATCTCGCCTGGAGGGGAGAACCTCCTGTATTTTCTCGAGTTGCGGACAGGTGCTCTCGACTTACGACGGGGACTTCAAGGTCCCGCTCTGGTGGCCTCAGGAAAGGACCAGTCCCCATGCGAGTTGCTCGGGGGCCTCTCGGGATTCCTCTCCCTTCGATGCTGGGGCCTAAGACCTTGTGTGGAGTCAGTGCCGAAACCTGAGGATTCCTCTCCAGTGCTGACATGGATCTTGGGGTACTTCTGGAGTCTCCCCAGGGGAGTCAGTCCTCGTCTCGAGTGGGGGCATGCATGTGCGCTTTCCTCCCGAGCTGTAGCAGCAGTGTCACGCTTCCCTTCGCGTGGATCAAGGGATCTGTGGCTTTCCCACGAGGCTTTCCCAGGAGGCTTTCCCACGAGGCTTTCCCACAGGGCTGTACCACGTGCCACCGTGGTGTGAGTCGATCCTCGGCTTGAAAGTCGAGGCAGTGCAGGGAAAACAGGTTTCCCTGGAATGGACTGAGAAATCTGGGGCCTCTGGGAAGTGGTGGCACGATCCTGGAGTTACTCTCGTCTTTCCTGCGGAGAGCGCCTCCTCTTGAGTTGCGACGGGAACGCAGGGAATTCTTTCCCGAGCACGCAGGGAAAGGATCCTTCCTCTCGAGCTAGGAGGCGGAAACGTGGCTCCTCTGGATGTGGGCGGGACTCTCGTGCTTCCTCTCGAGTGGAAGACGGGTATGTCGCCGGAAATTCCTGAGTTGCAGCAAGGGTGTGAAGGACCCTTTGGAAGTTCCAGAGTTTAGGTGTGATTAGCATCGAGACGCCTCAGCGGAAATGGGCCTCATCTCGCCTGGAGGGGAGAACCTCCTGGATTTTCTCGAGTTGCGGCAGGTGCTCTCGGACTTACGACGGGGACCTCAGGGACCCGCTTCTGGTGGCCTCAGGAAAGGCCAGTCCCCATGCGAGTTGCTCGGGGCCTCTTCGGGATTCCTCTCCCTTCGATGCCGGGGCCTAAGACCTTGTGTGGAGTCGGTGCAGGAACCTGAGGATTCCTCTCCAGTGCTGACATGGATCTTGGGGTACTTCTGGAGTCTCCCCAGGGGAGTCAGTCCTCGTCTCGAGTGTGGGCATGCACGGTGCGCTTTCCTCCCGAGCTGTAGCAGCAGTGTCACCCTTCCCTTCGCGTGGATCAAGAGATCTTTGGCTTTACCCTCGAGGCTTTCCCACGGGGCTTTCCCACGAGGCTTTCCCACAGGGCTGTCCCATGTGCCACCGTGGTGTGAGTCGATCCTCGGCTTGAAAGTCGAGGCAGTGCAGGGAAAACAGGTTTCCCTGGAATGGACTGAGACATCTGGGGGACTCTGGGAATGGTGGCACGACCCTGGAGTTCCTCTCGCCTTTCCTGTGGAGAGCGCCTCCTCTTGAGATGCGACGGGAATGCCGGGAATTCTTTCCCGACCACGCAGGGAAAGGATCCCTCCTCTCGAGCTAGGAGGCGGAAACGGGGCTCCTCTGGATGTGGGTGGAACTCTCGTGCTTCCTCTCGAGTGGAGACGGGTATGTCGGGGAACTTCTTGAGTTGCAGCAAGGGTGTGAAGGACCCTTTGGAAGTTCCAGAGGTTAGGTGTGATTAGCCTCGAGACGCCTCAGCGGAAATGGGCCTCATCTCGCCTGGAGGGGAGAACCTCCTGGATTTTCTCGAGTTGCGGCAGGTGCTCTCGACTTACGACGGGGACCTCAGGGACCCGCTCTGGTGGCCTCAGGAAAGGCCAGTCCCCATGCGAGTTGCTCGGGGGCCTCTCGGGATTCCCTCCCGTCGATGCTGGGGCCTAAGACCTTGTGTGGAGTCAGTGCCGGAACCTGAGGATTCCTCTCCAGTGCTGACATGGATCTTGGGGTACTTCTGGAGTCTCCCCAGGGGAGTCAGTCCTCGTCTCGAGTGGGGGCATGCACGTGCGCTTTCCTCCCGAGCTGTAGCAGCAGTGTCGCGCTTCCCTTCGCGTGGATCAAGGGATCTGTGGCTTTCCCTCGAGGCTTTCCCACGAGGCTTTCCCACGAGGCTTTCCCACAGGGCTGTCCACGTGCCACCGTGGTGTGAGTCGATCCTCGGCTTGAAAGTCGAGGCAGTGCAGGGAAAACAGGTTTCCCTGGAATGGACTGAGACATCTGGGGGACTCTGGGAATGGTGGCACGACCCTGGAGTTCCTCTCGCCTTTCCTGTGGAGAGCGCCTCCTCTTGAGATGCGACGGGAATGCCGGGAATTCTTTCCCGACCACGCAGGGAAAGGATCCCTCCTCTCGAGCTAGGAGGCGGAAACGGGGCTCCTCTGGATGTGGGCGGGACTCTCGTGCTTCCTCTCGAGTGGAGACGGGTATGTCGGGGAACTTCTTGAGTTGCAGCAAGGGTGTGAAGGACCCTTTGGAAGTTCCAGAGGTTAGGTGTGATTAGCCTCGAGACGCCTCAGCGGAAATGGGCCTCATCTCGCCTGGAGGGGAGAACCTCCTGGATTTTCTCGAGTTGCGGCAGGTGCTCTCGACTTACGACGGGGACCTCAGGGACCCGCTCTGGTGGCCTCAGGAAAGGCCAGTCCCCATGCGAGTTGCTCGGGGGCCTCTCGGGATTCCTCTCCGTCGATGCTGGGGCCTAAGACCTTGTGTGGAGTCAGTGCCGGAACCTGAGGATTCCTCTCCAGTGCTGACATGGATCTTGGGGTACTTCTGGAGTCTCCCCAGGGGAGTCAGTCCTCGTCTCGAGTGGGGGCATGCACGTGCGCTTTCCTCCCGAGCTGTAGCAGCAGTGTCGTGCTTCCCTTCGCGTGGATCAAGGGATCTGTGGCTTTCCCTCGAGGCTTTCCCACGAGGCTTTCCCACGAGGCTTTCCCACAGGGCTGTCCTACGTGCCACCGTGGTGTGAGTCGATCCTCGGCTTGAAAGTCGAGGCAGTGCAGGGAAAACAGGTTTCCCTGGAATGGACTGAGACATCTGGGGGACTCTGGGAATGGTGGCACGACCCTGGAGTTCCTCTCGCCTTTCCTGTGGAGAGCGCCTCCTCTTGAGATGCGACGGAATGCCGGGAATTCTTTCCCGACCACGCAGGGAAAGGATCCCTCCTCTCGAGCTAGGAGGCGGAAACGGGGCTCCTCTGGATGTGGGCGGACTCTCGTGCTTCCTCTCGAGTGGAGACGGGTATGTCGGGGAACTTCTTGAGTTGCAGCAAGGGTGTGAAGGACCCTTTGGAAGTTCCAGATGGTTAGGTGTGATTAGCCTCGAGACGCCTCAGCGGAAAATGGGCCTCATCTCGCCTGGAGGGGAGAACCTCCTGGATTTTCTCGAGTTGCGGCAGGTGCTCTCGACTTACGACTGGGGACCTCAGGGACCCGCTCTGGTAGCCTCAGGAAAGGCCAGTCCCCATGCGAGTTGCTCGGTGGCTTCTCGGGATTCCTCTCCCTTCGATGCCGGGGCCTAAGATCTTGTGTGGAGTCGGTGCCGGAACCTGAGGATTCCTCTCCAGTGCTGACATGGATCTTGGGGTACTTCTGGAGTCTCCCCAGGGGAGTCAGTTCCTCGTCTCGAGTGGGGGCATGCACGTGCGCTTTCCTCCCGAGCTGTAGCTGCAGTGTCACGCTTCCCTTCTCCTGGTATCAAGGGATCTGTGCCTTTCCCTCGAGGCTTTCCATCAAAGCTTTCCCACGAGGGTTTCCCAAAGGCTGTCCCACGAGGCTTTCCCACAGGGCTGTCCTACGTGCCACCGTGGTGTGAGTCGATCCTCGGCTTGAAAGTCGAGGCAGTGCAGGGAAAACAGGTTTCCCTGGAATGGACTGAGACATCTCGGGGACTCTTGGGAATGGTGGCACGACCCTGGAGTTCCTCTCGCCTTTCCTGTGGAGAGCGCCTCCTCTTGAGATGCGACGGAAACGCCGGGAATTCTTTCCCGACCACACAGGGAAAGGATCCCTCCTCTCGAGCTAGGAGGCGGAAACGGGGCTCCTCTGGATGTGGGTGGGACTCTCGTGCTTCCTCTCGAGTGGAGACGGGTATGTCGGGGAACTTCTTGAGTTGCAGCAAGGGTGTGAAGGACCCTTTGGAAGTTCCAGAGTTTAGGTGTGATTAGCCTCGAGACGCCTCAGCGGAAATGGGCCTCATCTCGCCTGGAGGGGAGAACCTCCTGGATTTTCTCGAGTTGCGGCAGGTGCTCTCGACTTACGACGGGGACCTCAGGGACCCGCTCTGGTGGCCTCAGGAAAGGCCAGTCCCCATGCGAGTTGCTCCGGGGCCTCTCGGGATTCCTCTCCCTGTCGATGCCGGGGCCTAAGATCTTGTGTGGAGTCGGTGCCGGAACCTGAGGATTCCTCTCCAGTGCTGACATGGATCTTGGGGTACTTCTGGAGTCTCCCCAGGGGAGTCAGTCCTCGTCTCGAGTGGGGGCATGCACGTGCGCTTTCCTCCGAGCTGTAGCAGCAGTGTCACGCTTCCCTTCGCGTGGATCAAGGGATCTGTGGCTTTCCCTCGAGGCTTTCCCACGAGGCTTTCCCACGAGGCTTTCCCACAGGGCTGTCCCACGTGCCACCGTGGTGTGAGTCGATCCTCGGCTTGAAAGTCGAGGCAGTGCAGGGAAAACAGGTTTCCCTGGAATGGACTGAGACATCTGGGGGACTCTGGGAATGGTGGCACGACCCTGGAGTTCCTCTCGCCTTTCCTGTGGAGAGCGCCTCCTCTTGAGATGCGACGGGAACGCCGGGAATTCTTTCCCAGACCACGCAGGGAAAGGATCCCTCCTTTCGAGCTAGGAGGCAGAATCGGGGCTCCTCTGGATGTGGGCGGAACTCTCGTGCTTCCTCTCGAGTGGAGACGGGTATGGTCGGGGAAC
>NW_017214860.1:0-14367 GCF_001704415.2 Capra hircus
AGCAGGTAAAGCAACAGAAATAAATGCCCCACCAACCAAACGAAAAGAGGAAAGAGATAGGGAATCTACCTGTAAGAATTCTGAATAATGATAGTGGGAAAAATGATCCAAAATCTTGAAACCAAAAATGAAAGTTACAGAATAAATAGATTAGAGACAAGATTGAGAAGATGCAAGAAAGGTTTAACAAGGACCTAGAAGAAATAAAAAAGAGTTAATATATAATGAATACTGCAATAAATGAGATAAAAAACACTGGAGGGAACCCAACAGTAGAATAACGGAGACAGAAGATAGGATAAGTGAGGTAGAAGACAGAATGGTAGAAATAAATGAAACAGAGAGGAAAAAAAAATTAAAAGAAACGAGGACAATCTCAGAGACCTCTGGGACAATATTAAATACCCCAACATTCAAATCATAGAAGTCTCAGAAGAAGAAAAAGAGAAAGACCATGAGAAAATACTTGAGGAAATAAATAGTTGAAAACTTCCTAAAATGAGGAAGGAAATAATCACCCAAGTCCCAAGAAAACCCAGAGAGTCCCAAACAGGATCAACCGAAGGTGAAACACCCCAAGGCATGTATTAATCAAATTAACAAAGATCAAACACAAAGAACAAATATTAAAAGCAGCAAGGAAAAACAACAAATAACACACAAGGATATTCCCATAAGGATAACAGCTGATCTTTCAATAGAAACTCTTCAGGCCAGAAGGGAATGACAGGACATACTAGAAGTAAGAAAGAAAATAACCTACAGCCCAGATTACTGTACCAGCAAGGATCTCATTCAAATATGAAGGAGAAATCAAAAGCTTTACAGACAAGCAAAAAGCTGAGAGAATTCAGCACCACCAAACCAGCTCTCCAACAAATGCTAAAGGATCTTCTCTAGACAGAAAAACACAAAAAGGTGTATAAACCCAACCCAAAACAATAAAGTAAATGGCAATGGATCATACTCAATAATTACCTTAAATGTAAACAGTTTGAATGCCCCAACCAAAAGACAAAGACTGGCTGAATGGATACAAAAACAAGACCCTATATATGTTGTCTACAAGAGACCCACCTCGAAACAAGGGACACATACAGACTGAAAGTGAAGGGCTGGAAAAAGATATTCCATGCAAATAGAGACCAAAAAGAAAGCAGGAGTAGCAATACTCATATCCGATAAAATAGACTTTAAAACAAAGGCTGTGAAAAGAGACAAAGAAGGACACTACATAATGATCAAAGGATCAATCCAAGAAGAAGAGATATAACAATCAAGCCGGCTTGCAGAGCTGGCTCACTAGGCGCGGGCGGCTGCGGGGCTCACTAGGCGTGGCCGAGAGGAGCTACCCACGTCCGATCAGGGCAGCAGGCCTAGAGTGCCCAGCTGCGACAGCGCAGGAACAACTGAGAGGAGCTACCCTGCATCCGAGGTCAGTGGCCGGCTGGAGCTATCCAATGTCCGAGGCAGGAGCGCAGGCCGGGAGGAGACACCCCATCTTAAGGTTCGGGGCGGCTGCCGAGAGGAGCTGTCCGAGGTCAAGGAGGATAACACCCGCATCCGAGATCAGGGCGGCCAGGCAGTGAGAGGAGCCACCCACATCGAGGCCAGGGGCGCTGGGAGGAGCAAAGGGCCAGGAGGAGAACCCAAGGAGTGGTGGCTGCCCTGTGCAGGAGGGCCTAAAGAAGCTATCACACGTTGAAGGTCAGGAAGGGGCGGTGAGGAGATATCCCTCATCCAAGGTAAGGAGCAGCACCTGTGCTTTGCTGGAGGCCGTGAAGAGATACCCCATGCCCAAGGTAAGAGAAATCCCAAGTAAGGATGGTAGGTGTGGCAAGAGGGCATCAGAGGGCAGACACACAGAAACCATACTCACAGAAAACTAGTCAATCTAATCACACTAGGACCACAGCCTTGTCTAACTCAATGAAACCAAGCCATGCCACAGGGCAACCCAAGACTGGCGGGTCATGGTGGAGAGGTCTGACAGAATGTGGTCCACTGGAGAAGGGAATGGCAAACCACTTCAGTATTCTTGCCTTGAGAACCCCATGAACAGTATGAAAAGGCAAAATGATAGGATACTGAAAGAGAACTCCCCAGGTCAGTAGGTGCCCAATATGCTACTGGAGATCAGTGGAGAAATAACTCCAGAAAGAATGAAGGGATGGAGCCAAAGCAAAAACAATACCCAGCTGTGGATGTGACTGGTGATAGAAGCAAGGTCCAATGCTGTAAAGAGCAATATTGCATAGGAACCTGGAATGTCAGGTCCATGAATCAAGGCAAATTGGAAGTGGTCAAACAAGGAGATGGCAAGGGTGAACGTCGACATTCTAGGAATCAGCGAACTAAAATGGACTGGAATGGGTGAATTTAACTCAGATGACCATTATATCTACTACTACTGCGGGCAGGAATCCCTTAGAGAAATGGAGTAGCCATCATGGTCAACAAAAGAGTCGAAATGCAGTACTTGGATGCAATCTCAAAAACGACAGAATGATCTCTGTTCGTTTCCAAGGCAAACCATTCAATATCACAGTACTCCAAGTCTATGCCCCAACCAGTAATGCCTGAAGAAACTGAAGTTGAATCGGTTTTATGAAGACCTACAAGATCTTTTAGAACTAAGCACCCAAAAAGATGTCCTTTTCATTATAGGGGACTGGAATGCAAAAAGTAGAAGTCAAGAAACACCTGGAGTAACAGGCAAATTTGGCCTTGGAATGCAGAATGAAGGCACGGCAAAGACTAATAGAATTTTGCCAAGAAAATGCACTGGTCATAGCAGAACACCTCTCTTCCAACAACACAAGAGAAGATCTCTACACATGGACATCACCAGATGGTCAACACCAAATCAGATTGATTATATTCTTTGCAGCCAAAGATGGAGAAGCTCTATACAGTCAACAAAACAAGACCAGGAGCTGACTGTGGCTCAGATCATGAACTCCTTATTACCAAATTCAGACTTAAATTGAAGAAAGTAGCGGAAAACCGCTAGACCATTCAGGTATGACCTAAATCAAATCCCTTATGATTATACAGTGGAAGTGAGAAATAGATTTAAGGGCCTAGATCTGATAGATAGAGTGCCTGATGAACTATGGAATGAGGTTCGTGACATTGTACAGGAGACAGGGATCAAGACCATCCCCATGGAAAAGAAATGCAAAAAAGCAAAATGGCTGTCTGGGGAGGCCTTACAAATAGCTGTGAAAAGAAGAGAGGAGAAAAGCAAAGGAGAAAAGGAAAGATACAAGCATCTGAATGCAGAGTTTCCAAAGAATAGGCAAGAAGAGATAAGAAAGCCTTCTTCAGTGATCAATGCAAGAGAAATAGAGGAAAAGAACAGAATGGGAAAGACTAGAGATCTCTTCAAGAAAATTAGAGATACCAAGGGAACATTTCATGCAAAGATGGGCTCAATAAAGGACAGAAATGGTATGGACCTAACAGAAGCAGAAGATATTAAGAAGAGGTGGCAAGAATACACAGAAGAACTGTACAAAAAAGATCTTCATGACCACAGATAATCATGATGGTGTGATCACTCACCTAGAGTTCAGACATCTTGGAATGTGAAGTCAAGTGGGCCTTAGAAAGCATCACTACAAACAAAGCTAGTGGAGGCGATGGAATTCCAGTTGAGCTCTTTCAAATCCTGAAAGATGATGCTGTGAAAGTGCTGCACTCAATATGCCAGCAAATTTGGAAAACTCAGCAGTGGCCACAGGACTGGAAAAGGTCAGTTTCATTCCAATCCCAAAGAAAGTCAATGTCCAAAGAATAGCTCAAACTACCGCACAATTGCACTCATCTCACATGCTAGTAAAGCTAATGCTCAAAATTCTCCAAGCCAGGCTTCAGCAATACATGAACCGTGAACTCCCTGATGTACAAGCTTGGTTTTAGAAAAGGCAGAGGAACCAGAGATCAAATTGCCAACATCTGCTGGATCATGGAAAAAGCAAGAGCATTCCAGAAAAACATCTATTTCTGCTTTATTGACTTATGCCAAAGCCTTTCGACTGTGTGGATCACAATAAACTGTGGACAATTCTGAGAGAGATGGGAATACCAGACCACCTGACCTGCCTCTTGAGAAATCCTGTATGCAGGTCAGGAAGCAACAGTTAGAACTGGACATGGAACAGCAGACTGGTTCCAAATATGAAAAGGAGTACATCAAGGCTGTATATTGTCACCCTGCTTATTTAACTTATATGCAGAGTACATCATGAGAAAAGCTGGACTGGAAGAAACACAAGCTGGAATCAAGATTGCCGGGAGAAATGTCAAGAACCTCTAGATATGCAGATGACACCACCCTTATGGCAGAAAGTGAAGAGGAACTAAAAAGCCTCTTGATGAAAGTGAAAGAGGAGAATGAAAAAGTTGGCTTAAAGCTCAACATTCAGAAAACGAAAGATCATGGCATCTGGTCCCATCACTTCATGGGAAATAGATGGGGAAACGGTGGAAACAGTGTCAGACTTTATTTTGGGGGGCTCCAGAAATCACTGCAGATGGTGACTGCAGCCATGAAATTAAAAGATGCTTACTCCTTGGAAGAAAAGTTTTGACCAACCCAGATAGCATATTCAAAAGCAGAGATATTAGTTTGCCAACAAAGATCCATCTAGTCAAGGCCATGGTTTTTCCAGTAGTCCTGTATGGATCGAGAGTTGGACTGTGAAGAAAGTGAGTGCTGAAAATTGATGCTTTTGAACTGTGGTGTTGGAGAAGACTCTTGAGAGTCCCTTGGACTGCAAGGAGATCCATCCAGTCCATACTAAAGGAGATCAGCCTGGGATTTCTTTGGAAGGGAATGATGCTAAAGCTGAACCTCCAGTACTTTGGCCACCTAATGCAAAGAGTTGACTCATTGGAAAAGACTCTGATTCTGGGAGGGATTAGGGGCAGAAGGAAAAGGGAGACAAAGGATGAGATGCTGGATGCATCACGGACTCAATGGAATGAGTCTGAGTGAACTCCAGGAGATGATGCACATGCATTCATGGGGTGCCATCACATCACTGCGACTCACTCATGGCTCATTCTGAGTCCAGTGATGCCCATCCAGCAATCTCATCCTCTGCTCCACCCTTTTTCCTTTCTGCCCCCTAATCCCTCGCCATGAATCAGAGTCTTTTCCAATGAGTCAACTCTTTGCATTAGGTGGCCCAAAGTTACTGGGAAGGTTCAGCTTTAGCATCATCTCCTTCCAAAGCAAATCCCCAGGGGCTGATCTCCTTTAGATATGGGACTGGATTGGGATCTCCTTGTCAGTCCAAGGGACTCTCAAGAGTCTTCTCCAACACCACAGTTCAAAAGCATCAATTTTTCAGGCAGCTCACTTTCTTCACAGTTCCAAACTCTCGTATCCCATACAGGACTACTGGAAAAACCATAGGCCTTGACTAGATAGGATCTTTGTTGGCAAAACTAATATCTCTGCTTTTGAATATGCTATCTGGTTGGTCAAAACTTTTCTTCCAAGGAGTAAGCATCTTTTAATTTCATGGCTGCAGTCACCATCTGCAGTGATTCTGGAGCCCCCCAAAATAAAGTCTGACACTGTTTCCACCGTTTCCCCATCTATTTCCCATGAAGTGATGGGACCAGATGCCATGATCTTTGTTTTCTGAATGTTGAGCTTTAAGCCAACTTTTTCATTCTCCTCTTTCACTTTCATCAAGAGGCTTTTTAGTTCCTCTTCACTTTCTGCCATAAGGGTGGTGTCATCTGCCATATCTAGAGGTTCTTGACATTTCTCCCGGCCAATCTTGATTCCAGCTTGTGTTTCTTCCAGTCCAGCTTTTCTCATGATGTACTCTGCATATAAGTTAAATAAGCAGGGTGACAATATACAGCCTTGATGTACTCCTTTTCCATATTTGGAACCAGTCTGCTGTTCCATGTCCAGTTCTAACTGTTGCTTCCTGACCTGCATACAGATTTCTCAAGAGGCAGGTCAGGTGGTCTGGTATTCCCATCTCTCTCAGAATTTGTCCACAGTTTATTGTGATCCACACAGTCGAAGGCTTTGGCATAGTCAATAAAGCAGAAATAGATGTTTTTCTGGAATGCTCTTGCTTTTTCCATGATCCAGCAGATGTTGGCAATTTGATCTCTGGTTCCTCTGCCTTTTCTAAAACCAACTTGATACATCAGGGAGTTCACGGTTCACTGTATTGCTGAAGCCTGGCTTGGAGAATTTTGAGCATTAGTTTACTAGCATGTGAGATGAGTGCAATTGTGCGGTAGTTTGAGTATTCTTTGGCAATTGACCTTTCTTTGGGATTGGAATGAAACTGACCTTTTCCAGTCCTGTGGCCACTGCTGAGTTTTCCAAATTGCTGGCATATTGAGTGCAGCACTTTCACAGCATCATCTTTCAGGATTTGAAAGAGCTCACTGGAATTCCATCGACCTCCACTAGCTTTGTTTCGTAGTGATGCTTTCTAAGGCCCACTTGACTTCACATTCCAAGATGTCTAGCTCTAGGTGAGTGATCACACCATCATGATTATCTTGGTCATGAAGCATCTTTTTGTACAGTTCTTCTGTGTATTCTTGCCACCTCTTCTTAATATCTTCTGCTTCTGTTAGGTCCATACCATTTCTGTCCTTTATTGAGCCCATCTTTGCATGAAATATTCCCTTGGTATCTCTAATTTTCTTGAAGAGAATCTCTAGTCTTTCCCATTCTGTTCTTTTCCTCTATTTCTCTTGCATTGATCACTGAAGAAGGCTTTCTTATCTCTTCTTGCCTATTCTTTGAAACTCTGCATTCAGATGCTTGTATCTTTCCTTTTCTCCTTTGCTTTTCTCCTCTCTTCTTTTCACAGCTATTTGTAAGGCCTCCCCAGACAGCCATTTTGCTTTTTTGCATTTCTTTTCCATGGGGATGGTCTTGATCCCTGTCTCCTCTACAATCGTCACGAACCTCATTCCATAGTTCATCAGGCACTCTATCTATCAGATCTAGGCCCTTAAATCTATTTCTCACTTCCACTGTATAATCATAAGGGATTTGATTTAGGTCATATCCTGAATGGTCTAGAGGTTTTCGCTACTTTCTTCAATTTAAGTCTGAATTTGGTAATAAGGAGTTCATGATCTGAGCCACAGTCAGCTCCTGGTCTTGTTTTTGTTGACTGTATAGAGCTTCTCCATCTTTGGCTGCAAAGAATATAATCAATCTGATTTTGGTGTTGACCATCTGGTGATGTCCATGTGTAGAGATCTTCTCTTGTGTTGTTGGAAGAGGAGTGTTTCGCTATGACCAGTGCATTTTCTTGGCAAAATCTCTATTAGTCTTTGCCCGTGCTTCATTCTGCATATCCAAGGCCAAATTTGCCTGTTACTCCAGGTGTTTCTTGACTTCCTTACTTTTTGCATTCCAGTCCCCTATAATGAAAAGGACATCTTTTTTGGGTCTTAGTTCTAAAAGATCTTGTAGGTCTTCATAGAACCGATTCAACTTCAGCTTTCTTCAGCATTACTGGTTGGGGCATAGACTTGGAGTACTGTGATATTGAATGGTTTGCCTTGGAAACGAACAGAGATCATTCTGTCGTTTTTGAGATTGCATCCAAGTACTGCATTTCGGACTCTTTTGTTGACCATGATGGCTACTCCATTTCTTCTAAGGGATTCCTGCCCGCAGTAGTAGATATAATGGTCATCTGAGTTAAATTCACCCATTCCAGTCCATTTTAGTTCGCTGATTCCTAGAATGTCGACGTTCACCCTTGCCATCTCCTTTTGACCACTTCCAATTTGCCTTGATTCATGGACCTGACATTCCAGGTTCCTATGCAATATTGCTCTTTACAGCATCGGACCTTGCTTCTATCACCAGTCACATCCACACTGGGTATTGTTTTTGCTTTGGCTCCATCCCTTCATTCTTTCTGGAGTTATTTCTCCACTGATCTCCAGTAGCATATTGGGCACCTACTGACCTGGGGAGTTCCTCTTTCAGTATCCTATCATTTTGCCTTTTCATACTGTTCATGGGTTTCTCAAGGCAAGAATACTGAAGTGGTTTGCCATTCCCTTCTCCAGTGGACCACATTCTGTCAGGCCTCTCCACCATGACCCGCCTGTCTTGGGTTGCCCTGCAGGCATGGCTTGGTTTCATTGAGTTAGACAAGGCTGTGGTCCTAGTGTGATTAGATTGACTAGTTTTCCTGTGAGTATGGTTTCAGTGTGTCTGCCTCTGATGCCCTCTTGCAACACTTACCATCTTACTTGGGTTTCTCTTACCTTGGCGTGGGGTATCTCTTCACAGCTGCTCCAGCAAAGCACAGACGCTGCTCCTTACCTTGGATGAGGGATATGTCCTTACTGCCACCGTTCCTGACCTTCAACATGGGATAGCTCCTCTTGGCTCTCCTGTGCTGTGCAGCCACCACTCCTTGGGTTGCTCCTCCTGGCCCTGGGCATGGGTGGCTCCTCCCAGCTGCCGCCCCTGGCCTCAGGCTCGGGTGGCTCCTCAAGGTCACTGCCCCTGGCCGCCCCTGATCTCGGATGCGGGGTGTATCCTCCTGGCCGCCACTGACCTCGGACTAGGGGTAGCTCCTCTCGGCAGCCGCCCCGACCTAAGACGTGGGTGTCTCCTCCCGCCTGCGCTCCTGCCCTCGGACATTGGATAGCTCCTCCCAGCCGCCGCCACTGACCTCGGATGCAGGGTAGCTCCTCTCAGTTGTTCCTGCGCTGTCGCAGCTGGGCACTCTAGGCTGCTGCCCCTGACCTCGACGTGGGGTAGCTCCTCTCGGCCACGCCTAGTGAGCCGGCCCGCAGCCGCCCGCGCCTAGTGAGCCAGCTCTGCAAGCCGGCTTGATTGTTATATCTTCTTCTTGGATTGATCCTTTGATCATTATGTAGTGTCCTTCTTTGTCTCTTTTCACAGCCTTTGTTTTAAAGTCTATTTTATCGGATATGAGTATTGCTACTCCTGCTTTCTTTTGGTCTCTATTTGCATGGAATATCTTTTTCCAGCCCTTCACTTTCAGTCTGTATGTGTCCCTTGTTTCGAGGTGGGTCTCTTGTAGACAATATATATAGAGGTCTTGTTTTTGTATCCATTCAGCCAGTCTTTGTCTTTTGGTTGGGGCATTCAAACTGTTTACATTTAAGGTAATTATTGAGTATGATCCCATTGCCATTTACTTTATTGTTTTGGGTTCGGGTTTATACACCTGTTTTGTGTTTCTGTCTAGAGAAGATCCTTTAGCATTTGTTGGAGAGCTGGTTCGGTGTGCTGAACTCTCTCAGCTTTTGCTTGTCTGTAAAGCTTTTGATTTCTCCTTCATATTTGAATGAGATCCTTGCTGGGTACAGTGATCTGGGCTGTAGGTTATTTTCTTTCCTTACTCTAGGTATGTCCTGTCATTCCCTTCTGGTCTGAAGAGTTTCTATTGAAAGATCAGCTGTTATCCTTATGGGAATATCCTTGTGTGTTATTTTGTTGTTTTTCCCTTGCTGCTTTTAATATTTGTTCTTTGTGTTTGATCTTTGTTAATTTGATTAATACATGCCTTGGGGTGTTTCACCTTCGGTTGATCCTGTTTGGGACTCTCTGGGTTTCTTGGACTTGGGTGATTATTTCCTTCCTCATTTTAGGGAAGTTTTCAACTATTATTTCCTCAAGTATTTTCTCATGGTCTTTCTCTTTTTCTTCTTCTGAGACTTCTATGATTTGAATGTTGGGGTATTTAATATTGTCCCAGAGGTCTCTGAGATTGTCCTCGTTTCTTTTAATTGTTTTTTTTTCCTCTCTGTTTCATTTATTTCTACCATTCTGTCTTCTACCTCACTTATCCTATCTTCTGTCTCCGTTATTCTACTGTTGGTTCCCTCCAGTGTTTTTTATCTCATTTATTGCAGTATTCATTATATATTAACTCTTTTTTATTTCTTCTAGGTCCTTGTTAAACCTTTCTTGCATCTTCTCAATCTTTTGTCTCTAATCTATTTATCTGTAACTTCATTTTGGTTTCAAGATTTTGGATCATTTTCACTATCATTATTCAGAATTCTTTACAGGTAGATTCCCTATCTCTTCCTCTTTCGTTTGGTTTGGTGGGCATTTATTCTGTTGCTTTACCTGCTGGGTATTTCTCTGCCTCATCTTGTTTATATTGCTGCATTTGGGGTGGCCTTTCAGTATTCTGGCAGTTTGTGGAGTTCTCTTTATTATGGAGTTTCCTCACTGTGGGTGGGGTTGGATGGGTGGCTTGTCAAGGTTTCCTGGTTAGGGAAGCTTGTGTTGGTGTTCTAGTGGGTGCAGCTGGATTTCTTCTCTCTGGAGTGCAGTGAAGTGTCCAGTAATAAGCTATGAGATGTCAATGGGTTTGGAGTGACTTTGGGCAGCCTGTATATTGAAACTCAGGGCTATGTTCCTGTGTTGCTGGAGAATTTGTGTGGTATGTCTTGCTCTGGAACTAGTTGGCCCTTGGGTGGTGCTTGGTTTCAGTGTAGGTACGGAGGCGTTTGATGAGCTCCTATCGATTAATATTCCCTGGAGTCAGGAGTTCTCTGGCATTCTCAGGATTTGGACTTAAGCCTCCTGCCTCTGGTTTTCAGTCTTATTGTTACAGTAGCCTCAAGACTTCTCCATCTGTCACTTCCAAGGTGGTTCCCTCAGTTTTAGCTTCTTCTGTTTGCTGGTCTCTTCAGTGTCTAATTTTCGTCCTGACACAAGGGGGCAGTGGTGGACACTTCTTTAGGCTCCCTTATTCAGTCGTTATGTGGGGAGGGAGGGGCGCTGCAAATGAATAACACTGGTGTGTGCTTGCAGTGTCTTGGCCACGCTGGGTTTGCCCCGCTCACGGCATGTGTGCTTTCCCTGTCTACACTGCTTAGGCTCTAGGTTGCTCTGCCAGGAACTGTCTGAGGCCAGCGCCGGTTGTATGCACTTCCCAGGTCTAAGCTGCTCAGGTTCAGATATTCAGGTACTCCTCAAAGGCACAGACTCGGTTGGGCCTGCGTTTTGTGCCTTTCCCAGGTCTGAGCAACTCAGGTGACCAGGTGTTTGGCGAGCGTGGTAGCTGCGACTTATCACCTCCCCTGTCCCTGCCACTAGGTTTTCTGGGTATACAACCGGCACACCTTCTCAGGTGGCTGTCGACCATCCAAAACCCCAAGAAGTCTTGGTTAGCAATGAAGCCTGCTTGCAGTTTGGTAGATGATGCCTCTCTGGGGCCACGATTGCCCCCTTCCAGCTCTGGCTGCCCTCGCCTGCCTGTCTCTGGCTGGGGATGGGCCGGTCCGCAGCCAGCTACCTCTGCTCAGTCCTTTGTTCTGTGAGCGGTCCTGACAGTGTCTTAGGTTAGGGCTTTTCGCATAGCTCTAGTCAGTCCTTTGTTCTGTGAGCAGGTCTGGCGGTGTCTTAGGTTAGGGCTTTTCACGGATTAGCTATCCCACAGTCTGGTTTGCTTTCTCAAGTTTGTTCCCTCAGATTGCCCTGGGCATTCAGGCCCGGTCCTTACTCTAAGCAATGCAGCTCTCGCCTCCCTGCCCAGCCCCCGCTTGCTAGTGGAGGATGCGGGCGTCTGCGCTGCTTCTCCACTGGGAGTTACTGTTGGGCACGTAATTTGTGGGTTTTAATTATTTATTTTTTCCTCCCGGTTATGTTGCCCTCTGAGGTTCCAAGGCTCGCCAGACTCACCAGTGAGAGTGTTTCCTGGTGTTTGGAAACCTCTCTTTTTTAAAGACTCCCTTCCCAGGATGGATCTCTGTCCCTACCTCTTTTGTCTCTTTTTATCTTTTATATTTTTTCCTACCTCCTTTTGAAGATAATGGGCTGCTTTTCTGGGTGCCTGATGTTTTCTGCTGGCATTCAGAAGTTGTTTTGTGGAATTTACTCAGCGTTCAAATGCTCTTTTGATGAATTTGTGGGGCAGAAAGTGGTCTCCCTGTCCTATTCCTCCGCCATCTTAGGACCACCTCCTGCTTCACAGTCTATGTTTTAGTTTGGTTTGGGGACAGCAATGTTTTATTTAAAACTTTTAAAAATATTTTCTACCCTCCTTTCATTTATAGGAACGTGCTCAGTCACTTTCAATGGGCACCAAGAAAAAGGTCTTGGTTCTTGGATCTGGTTACGTATCTGAGCCTGTATTGGAATACCTGTCGAGAGATGACAGTATTGAAATAACAGTAGGTAAATAAGTCCCAATTATTAAAGAAGAAGAAGTAAAACTGATTTCAAAACATGGTTACTCTGTGAATTTTAAATCACAGTCTTGTTTCTAAACTTCAAAAAATTATTTTTGGAGATGTTAAAGTGTGTTTTACTCTCTGATTAGTGAAAGGAAATCTAAAGCTTGGACTTTTTAATTCTTGAAACAGGTTCTGACATGAAGAATCAAATTGAACAATTAGGCAAGAAATATAATATTAATTCTGTTAGCCTGCACATTGGTAAACAAGAAGAGAAGTTGAGCTCCTTGGTGGCAACACAGGATCTTGTCATCAGGTTAGTATGTAGCAAGAAATGATTGACATATGTTTCATTGTTATTTTTTTAGTTTCTCTCTTCTGTCTTCTTTCCCCTTCTCCCTCTATCCTTCCCTCCTCTCTCCTCTCCTTTTCTCTTCTCTCAATAAACTTTTTATTTTTATTTTTTAAATGCATATTTATTTATTTGGCTGCACTGTGTCTTAGTTGCAGTATGTGAACTCTTAATTGCTACATGTGGGGTCTCGTTCCTGACCAGGGATCAAACCCAGACCCCCTGCATTGGGAGTATAGAGTCTTAGCCACTGGACCACCAGGGAAGTCCCTCAATAAACTTTTAAATTGAAGTGTGCATCTGGAAAAGTGCATAAATCAGAGCTAGGTAGTTCAATGAATTTTCACAAAGTGAACACAGCATGTAACCATCACTCACATCAGAAACAGAATATAATAGCAGCCAAGAAGCTCTCCTTGTGCCTCTATTTATTACTAGTCCCATCCTTCAAGGGTAAGCACTGTCCTGGCTTCTAACATAGAGATTCATTTTTGCTAGTTTTCATTGTGTGCAATCAAAATCTTTTAGTGTGTCCCCTTTTGTGGCTGCCTTCTTTCATTCAGTATTGTGACTGTGAGAGTCTTCTGTTTTGTTGTCTGTAATTGTAGTTTATTCTCTTTGCTGTGTAATGTTCCATTACGTGAATATACTATTATTATCCATTTGACTAGTGATGGATATTTAGGTTGTTCCCAGAATTTGGCTATTATGAATTGTGCTGCTATGAACAATTTAGTCCTTGTCTTTTGGTTACCATATATATGCATTTCTGTTGGATATTTACCTAGAAGTGGAATTGCTGGGTCATGAGGCACTCATGACTCATATTTTGGTGGCTATTTTAACCTTTGGACTTATAAAGCTTAAATGAGAGTGAGTAGATTCTTTAGCTCCTATGACCATTTTTAGCCTTAACGGAGAAACAGACCTTGAAATATATAATTTATTACTGTCTAATACAAATTCAGATCTAACTTCTAGATATTTGGCTATGTGATACTAGATACTTCATTTTGAAATTACCAAAGTGATGAATAAGCTGTTTATTCCTAGAAATATATTTTTTTTCCTAGAAGACAGAAGGAACTTAAGCTGCTCTTTCATAATTATATAACTTTCATAGTTCCAACTCAAACGATATCTTTGGGAGAAGTTCTATGATGTCCTCCTTAAAAAAAGATAGGGGTGCTTGGAAATCAGACACAATGAAAGGTAATTCTAAGGGGAACTTTCACATTATCTCTTCATATAGGATCACTTTGAACACTCAAAATCATTATTCAATATATAAAATTTAATGTGCATTAATTATTTTTCAGTAAAAATTTATTAATAACCAATAGACCTTGTCTGTCAGGATGTGAGTATGAAAGCAAGCCCTTATTCAAAATGAAATATTGTAGCCTACTGATAAAGAGAATTTTTTTTGCCACACATAGGTACCTAAATATAAAATTGTTGTTTGATTAAAAAAAAAGAACATAATAAAACACATTTTGAACAAAATTGAAGCAAAATATGAGAAATCATGGACACAGACAACAAGCTAATAATAGGCATAAATTTTAAAATTCATTGAACTTGTGACCTTTAAGATTTAACATTAGCAAAATCTGTTTCATATTTAATTTTCTTAGTTGATTGAGTTTCTGTGCTGAATAGTGGAAATGCTGTTAAACATTGCTATCCTGTAGTGTTTCTTAAATATCTTTTTATTTTTTAATTTGAGAAAGAATGTTTTTATGTAAATACAATGCTAGGGGCTATCAAAGTGAAACAAATGGAGAATGTTTCACAAGATTTTGTAATAAATATATCAAATTCTCATG
>NW_017214861.1:0-14366 GCF_001704415.2 Capra hircus
GATTCCTCTCCAGTGCTGACGCATGGGAATCTTGGGGTAATGTCTGAGGTTCCCGGCGGGAGTCACGTACATAGGGTACCTCGTCTTGAGGGGAGGCATGCACGTGGCTTTCTCTCCGGAGCTCTAGCAGCAATGTCACGCTTTCCTTCAGTGGACAAGGATCGTGGCTTTCCCTCAGGGCTTTCAACACGAGGCATTTCGCAAGCCCAAGAAGCTTTCCCACAGGGCTGTTCCACGTGCCACCGTGGGTGTGAGTCGATCCTCGCTTGAAAGTCGAGGCAGTGCAGGGAAACAGTTTCCCTGGAATGGACTGAGACATCTGGGGGACTCTGGGAATGGTGGCACGACACTGGAGTTCCTCTCGCCTTTCCTGTGGAGAGCGCCTCCTCTTGAGATGCGACGGGACCCGGGAATTCTTTCCCGAAACGCACGGAAAGGATCCCACCTCTCGAGCTAGGAGGCGGAAACGGGGGCTCCTCTGATATGGGGGGACTCTCGTGCTTCCTCTCGAGTGGAGACGGGTATGTCGGGAATTTCTTGAGTTGCAGCAAGGGTGTGAAGGACCCTTTGGAAGTTCCAGAGGTTAGGTGTGATTAGCCTCGAGACGCCTCAGCGGAAATGGGCCTCATCTGCCTGGAGGGGAGAACCTCCTGGATTTTCTCGAGTTGGGGCAGGTGCTCTCGACTTACGACGGGGACCTCAGGGACCCGCTCTGGTGGCCTCAGGAAAGGCCAGTCCGCATGCGAGTTGCTCGGGGGCCTCTCGGGATTCCTCTCCCGTCGATGCTGGGGCCTAAGGCTGCCGGGAGCAGTGTGAGGAAGCCCGCCCGTGACAAGGTTATGAGGAAGGAAACTGACATACGCAAGGCGTGCTCAGACTTCAGGGACCCCTCTGGAAATTTTTAAGCGTGTACCCCAACAAAAATCTGCCGGCTTTTGTGCTCTGCTTTTTCACTCTTCTGAACTTTTCTGGAAAAAGTCAATTCAGGGCGTTAGTCTTCTGCATTTGAAAGAGTGTTTCAATCCAAAAACCCTCTGATGGCTTTTCTAGGCCTGCCTGTAGGACTCGTACAGCTGCGCTTGTGATTGTTTGAGGCCTCCTGACCGCAGGAGGCACAGGAAGCTTAAAACATCCTCGGAATGCAGGAGCTTCCGAGGAGTCAGAATCTTTAGAATAGGACTGATTAAAAGTTTCATTTTTTGGGTCAATGCTTGCTGCCAAATTTTCATATCCTTTATTTTTAGATATAGTTTGTATGTGAAAAACAAGTAGTAGACCTGGTATTAGCAACATTAGATCTTTGAGTTAAGTACTTTCTTTGTTATAACCCACTGCACCTTTGTTCTATAGAGATGTAACTTTAATGCTTTAAGGAGATGCAGATTAAAGAAAAACACTTCAGGGGAAACAAAATTAACATTCATTAAGGAAGAGAGCCAAAAAGTGTTAACAAGCCTCTTGGCCAGAAGATAATGTAAATCACCTGAGACCTTTTGTATACAAAATGATATACAGAAAGAATCTGGGTTGGGAACACTACATAATTTTGGGTTATCCATTGATCTTCATGTATTATCAAAAGTATAAAAGACCTTCTGAACAATAAAGGAGGAGGCCAGGGGCCGGGGGCCTGTTTCTCGGACCAGCTTCTCGAACTAGTCTCTCAGCCTGGTTTCCTGGGACTCTGGCTCCCCCCGTGTCTTTCTCTCTCTTTCTTCTTCTCTACCTTTTCTTCTCTCTGCTCTTTACTATAACTTCAGGCTGAATCTCCACCTGGAGTGCGGAGGCTCGCCAGGTCTACTTACTTGGCCTGGCTGTTAAGACCCACACGAAAGGGAGCTTAAGGCGAGGCACCCTTAGATATTCAAGCGGGCGCCTGTGGCCCAACGTAGGTGGTGCAAATTCCTTGTCTGGAATTTTATTGGCCGTCCGCGGTAAACCAAGCTATTCAGCCCTCTTCCTCCACTTAATCTTCTTACTACACTATAGTTTGCTAATCTAATCTTACATTAATAAATAAACAAGTCTTTCCACGCCAACGCCGTCCACCCTTCGAATTCCATGGATCCACCGGGGCCTGGACACCGGCATAAGACCTTGTGTGGATTCGGTGGCCAGAACCTGAGGATTCCTCTCCAGTGGCTGACATGGATCTTGGGGTATTCTGGAGTCTCCCCAGGGGAGTCAGTCCTCGTCTGGTGTGGGGGCATGCACGTGCGCTTTCCTCCCGAGCTGTAGCAGCAGTGTCACGCTTCCCTTCGCGTGGATCAAGGGATCTGTGGCTTTCCCACGAGGCTTTCCCACAGGGTTGTCCCACGTGCCACCGTGGTGTGAGTCGATCCTCGGCTTGAAAGTCGAGTCAGTGCAGGGAAAACATGTTTCCCTGGAATGGACTGAGACATCTGGGGGACTCTGGGAATGGTGGCACGACCCTGGAGTTCCTCTCGCCTTTCCTGTGGAGAGCGCCTCCTCTTGAGATGCGACGGGGAACGCCGGGAATTCTTTCCCGACCACGCAGGGAAAGGATCTCTCCTCTCGAGCTAGGAGGCGGAAACGGGGCTCCTCTGGATGTGGGCGGGACTCTCGTGACTCCTCTCGAGTGGAGACGGGTATGTCAGGGAACTTCTTGATTTTGCAGCAAGGGTGTGAAGGACCCTTTGGAAGTTCCAGAGGTTAGGTGTGATTAGCCTCGAGACGCTTCAGGGGAAATGGGCCTCATGTCGCCTGGAGGGGAGAACATCTAGGATTTTCTCGAGTTGCGGCAGGTGCTCTCGACTTAAGATGGGGACCTCAGGGACCCGCTCTGGTGGCCTCAGGAAAGGCCAGTCCCCATGCAAGTTGCTCGCGGGGCCTCTCGGGATTCCTCTCCCGTCCATGCTGGGGCCTAAGACCTTGTGGGGAGTCGGTGCCCGAACCTGAGGATTCCTCTCCAGTGCTGACATGGATCTTGGGGTACTTCTGGAGTCTCCCCTGGGGAGTCAGTCCTCGTCTCGAGTGGGGGCAGGCACGTGCCGATTTCCTCCCGAGCTGTAGCAGCAGTGTCACGCTTCCCTTCGGCGTGGATCAAGGGATCTGTGGCTTTCCCTCAAGGCTTTCCACGAGGCTTTCCCACGAGGCTTTCCCACAGGGCTGTCCCGCGTGCCACCGTGGTGTGAGTCGATCCTCGGCTTAAAAGTCGAGGCAGTGCAGGGAAAACAGGTTTCCCTGGAATGGGACTGAGACATCTGGGGGACTCTGGGAATGGTGGCCCGACCCTGGAGTTCCTCTCGCCCTTTTCCTGTGGAGAGCGCCTCCTCTTGAGATGCAACGGGAACGCCGGGAATTATTTTCCCGACCACGGTGGGAAGGATCCCTCCTCTCGAGCTAGTGGAGGCGGAAACGGGGGCTCCTCTGGATGTGGGCGGGACTCTGATGCTTCCTCTCGAGTGGCGACGGGTATGTCGGGGGAACTTCTTGAGTTGCCAGCAAGGGTGTGAAGGACCCTTTGGAAGTTCCCCGATGGTTAGTTGTGATTAGCCTCGAGACGCCTCAGCAGAAATGGGCCTCTTCTCGCCTGGAGGGGAAAACCTCCTGGATTTTCTCGAGATAGGGCAGTTGCTCTCGACTTACGACGGGGGACCTCAACGACCCGCTCTGGGGGCCTCAGGAAAGGCCAGTCCCCATGCGAGTTGCTCGGGAGCCTCTCGTGATGTCTCTCCCTCTCAGTGTGTCTTGGATCTTGACTGGCCTTTCCTGAGGCCCCCAGAGCGGGTCCCTGCGGTCCCCGTCGTAAGTCGAGAGCACCTGCCGCAACTGGAGAAAATCAAATATGTTCTCCCCTCCAGGCAAAATGAAGCCTATTTTCCGCTGACACATCTCAAGGCTAAGCACACTTAAACTCTGGAACTTCCAAAGGGTCCTTCACACCCTTGCAGCAAAATCAAGAAGTTCCCCGACATACCCGTCTCCACTCAAGAGGAAGCACGATAGTTCCGCCCGCATCCAGAGGAGCCCCGTTTCCCCCTCATAGCTCGAGAGGAGGGATCCTTTCCCTGCGTCGGTCGGGAAAGAATTCCCGGCGTTCCCGTCGCATCTCAAGAGGAGGCGTTCTCCACAGGAAAGGTGAGAGGAACTCCAGGGACATGCCACCATTCTCCGAGTCCCCCAGATGTCTCAGTCCATTCCAGGGAAACCTGTTTCCCCGCACTGACTCGACTTTCAAGCCAAGGATCGACTCACACCACTGTGGCACGTGGGACAGCGCTGTGGCAAAGCCTCGTGGGAAAGCCTTGGAGGGAAAGCCACAGATCCCTTGATCCACGCGAAGGTAAGAGCGACACTGCTGCTACAGCACGGGAGGAAAGCGCACGTGCATGCCCCCACTCGAGACGAGGACTGACTCCCCTGGGGAGACTCCAGAAGTACACCAAGATCCATGTCAGCACTGGAGAGGAATCCTCAGGTTACGGCACCGACTCTATGTAAGGTCTGAGGCCCCGGCATCGACGGGAGAGGAATCCGGAGAGGGCCCCGAGCAACTCGCATGGGGACTGGAATTTCCTGAGGCCACCAGAGCGGGTCCCTAAGGTCCCCGCCATAAGTCGAGAGCACCTGCCGCAACACGGTAAAATCCAGGTGGTTCTCCCCTCCAGGCAAGATGAGGCCCGTTTCCCCTGAGGTGTCTCGAGGCTAATCACACGTGACCTCTGGAACTTCCAAAGGAGTCTTTCACAGTCATGCTGCAACTCAAGAAGTTCCCCGACATACCCGTCTCCACTCAAGAGGAAGCACGAGTGTCCCGGCCACATCCAGAGGAGCTCCGTTTCCGGCTCGTAGCTCGAGATGTGCTATCCTTTCCACGATTGGTCGGGAAAGAATTCCCGGCGTTCCCATCGCATCTCAAGAGGAGGCGCTCTCCAAAGGAAAGGGGAGAGGAACTGCAGGGTCGTGCCACCATTCCGAGACTCACCCAGATGTCTCAGTCCATTCCACAGGAACCTGTTTTCCCTGCACTGCCTTGGCCTTCATGCCGAGGATCGACTCACACCACCGTCACACGTGGGACAGCCCTGTGGGAAAGCCTAGTGGGAAAGACTCGAGGGAAAGCCACAGATCCCTTGGTCCAGGGATGGGGAAGCGTGACACTGCTGCTACAGCATGGGAGGAAATGTCACGCTCATGCCCCCACTCAAGACGAGGCCTGACTCCCTTGTGGAGACTCGAGAAGTACCACAAAATCCATGTCAGCACTGGAGAGGAATCCTCAGGTTCCGGCCCCGACTCCACACAAGGTCTTAGGCCCCGGCATCGACGTGAGAGGAATCACGAGAGGCCCCCTAGCAACACGCATGATGACTGGCGTTTCCTGCGGCCGCCAGAGCGGGTCCCTGAAGTCCCTGTCGTAACTCGAGAGCACCTGCTGAAACTCGGGAATATCCAGGAGCCTCTCCATTCCAGGCGACATGAGGCCCATTTCTGCTGAGGCATCTCGAGACTAACCACACCTAACCTCTGGAACTTCCAAAGGGTCCTTCACACCCTTGCTGCCAACTCAAGAAGTTCCCCGACATACCCGTTCCTCTTCACATTTATCCATAATGGTGGTGTCATCTGCATATCTAAGTTTATTGATATTTCTACAGGTAATCTTGATTCCAGCTCATGTATCTTCCATCCCAGCATTTTTCATGATGTACTCTGCATATAAGTTAAATAAACAGGGGTGACAATATACAGCCTTTGCATACTCTTTTTCCTTTTTGGAACCAGTCTGTTGTTCCATGTCCTACTCTAACTGTTGCTTCCTGACCTTCATCCAGATTTCTCAAGAGGCAGGTTAGGTGGTCTGGTATTCCCATCTCTTTCAGAATTGTGGCTAAAACAACAGTATAAGGACCTTTCCGATGTCAGGCCAAGGAATTGTGTTTCCAGTCATTGAGCCACACCTGATCACTGAGCGCAAATTCATGAATCTGTTCCTCAAGGGGGAATGATATTCTTTTTTATACAAACTTAGTTACCTGATTTATTACCTTACCTAATTGTTCCATCTGCTGTGAAATCCCACCCCCTTACTTGTGGCAAATCTGCTAACACCTGCCTCACTGTGGGAGGGGGTCTCCCATAGAAAATTTCATAAGGACAACAACTATGGGAACGTGCGGTTGCCCGTAATATGAGTAAGTCTGCCGGAAGCAAGCCCATCCATGTACAGTCAGTCTCTATGATCCATTTTGAAAGTGTCTCTTCAAGAGTTTGGTTGTTTCTTTCCACCATTCCAGAACACTGGGGCCTATATGCTGTATGTAATTTCCACTGATATTTAGAGCTTCACATACCTGTTAATTAACGCGGCTACAAAGACAGGGCCATTGTCGGATTCTATACTGGTTGGAAACCCAAGTCTGGGAATTATTTCTCAAATCAGCGAGCTACTTCGTTTTCTTTTTCAGATCAGGTAGGGAAGGCCTCTGCCCAACCGGAGAAGGTACCTACTATTCTAGTAAGTAATGAAAACAGGTGACTGCCTTTGCTTCCCCGAAGGACACTCGCTTTCCCTGCATCCTGAGAACTCCACGTCTCAGCCAGTTGGAAAAGCGCTTCTTGGAGGTCATTATTCAGGGGCAATTTCCCCTGGAGCCCGGGGCCATAGGGAGCGGCTCCACACTCCCAGGGAAAGGCAGAGCCACAGCCACACATCTGTCCCATCCCTTTTGCTCTGTAGGAGAGCTCTAGTGAGCCTAGGTCTGTCAGGAAAATTCTTGGCTCCTATGGGGACACATTCTATGTGTGAAACTGCATCCAGGACCTAGGGGCCACAGGGCGCCTGTTTCTCTCGGGGGCAGAGGGGTGGGGGGGCCTGAAGCAGTGCGGCCCAGCAACAGCTTCCACATCCATCCAATTGCTCTTTTCTTACCTCTGATAGAACTAGCTTTGTTCCAGCCTTTGGCAATTTGGAGGCAAGCGGGCCCCACTTCCTCCCCAAGGAGGCATGGGACCTAATTTGAGTGGAAAGGCCCCTCACGGAGCTGAACCCAGGAAGGCACCCAGTCATGTCTGACACATTCCTGCATCCTGCTTCTTCATGAGCAATACCGCTATAAGCTAGGCATGTCTTTCCAAGGCTCAGAAAGGACAGGGGAGATGCATGGTGCTGCCTCTGGAATTTCGGTCCTCTGAGCAGACCTGGAGGTCTCCCCTTGAAGAAGCTAACCAGTTTCTTCCAAATACAGGCTTGCGAACACACACTGGGTGGCTGCCTCTTCTTCCCTGAAGGACGATCACTTTCCCCGCATCCTGTGAACTCTGCATCCCAGCCTGCTGGAAAAGCGCTTCTTGGAGGTCATTTTTCAGGGACAATTTTCCCTGGAGCCCGGGGCTGTAGGGAGGGCCCCATGCTCGCTGTGAAAGGCAGAGTCACATCCACAGTCTGTTCTACCCCTTTTGCCCTGTGGGAGAGCTCTAGTGAGCCTAGAGTCTGTCAGGAAAATTCTTGGCTCCTATGGGGACACACCCTGTGTGTTAACCTGCATATCGGACCTAGGGGCCACAGGGCGCCTGTTCCTCTCGGGGGGACCCTGAAGTGGTGCGGCCCAGCAACAGCCTGAACATCCATCCGATTGCTCTTTTCTTCCTTCTGATAGAGCTAGCTTTGCTTCTCGCTTTGGCATTTCGGAAGCCAGGGGGAGCCCCACCGCTGTTGTCCTGGGGTCTATTGGAGGTACAGGGTCTATTGGACCCCAGCATGGCACCCGACCCCCTCAGACACACTCCCGCAGCCTCCTTCCCCATGGCAGGACTGTTCTGACCTAGGAATGTGTTCCCAAGGCTCAGAAAATGCAGGGAGACACACGGCCCTGACTCTGGAACTGAGGCCGTTGGAGCAGGCCTGGAGGTCTGACGTCTGAGACGCCAAACACTTGCTGCAAGATACAGGTGTGAAAACACACTCTCTGGGGCTGCCTTTCCTTCCTCCAAGGAAGAGAGCTTTTCCAGTCTCCTCCGTGCTGAGTCATACAAGGCTGGAAAGGTCTGGCTTCAGAGGGCATTTCTCAGCGGCAATGGCCCCTGAGGCCCTGCACCCAGGGAGGGATCCTACCCTCCCAGGGGAAGTCAAAGCAACCTCCAAACAGCTGTTTCTCTCATGTTTCATCTGCAGGAGGGAGCTAGTGAGCCCAGGTCTGTCTGGAACGTTCTTGGATCCTGCGGGGAAATCATCCTGGGAGCCCACCTGGATACCAGTCGTAGGGGCTAAAATTCGCATTTTCCTTCCTTGGAGCCCTAACGCAGTACAGCCTAGCAACTGCTTGAAAATCCATCCTGTTGCTGTTTTCTTCCCTCTGACAGAGCGAGCTTTGCTCCCCATTTTGGGGATTTCAGAAGCAAGGTGGTGGCCTGCAACTCCTTGCCTGGGGTCCATTGGAGGTGCAAGGTGCCCTCGACCAGGTGACCCCAGCATGACACCTGGCCCCCTCAGACACACTCCCGCAGCCTGCTTCCCCATGGGCAGGACTGCTCTCACCTAGGAATGTGTTTGCAAGGCCAGGGAAACTGCAGGGAGACACAAGGCCCTGATTCTGGCATTGAGTCTGTTGGAACAGGCCTGCAGGTCTTCTGTCTAACAAGCCAAACACTTGCTGCAAGATACAGGCCTGAAAACACACTCTTGGGCTGCCTTTCCTTCCTCCAAGGAAGAGAGTTTTCTCAGCCTCCTGTGGGCTGAGAGTCACACAGGGCTGAAAAGCACTTGCTGGGAGATTCTTTTTCATTGGCCATGGCCCTGAGGCCCTGTGCTCAGGGAGGGCTCCCTCCCTCCCAGGGAAAGTCAAAGGAAGCTCCAAACGGCTGTTCAATCATGTTTCTGAGAGAGTCATTGCCAAGGCAGGTTTATAAGAAGTTCAAGGCGTCCCCAAGGAGAGAGGGGTCTAGAATTCTCAAGGAGGAAGGAAGGACAAAACTTTTTTTCCTCTACATTCCTTAGGATTATATAACAATCATGCATCCTTCTTGAGGACGGTCTCTGGAAAAAACCTTCTGGCTAATCCTGTTATCTTAAAATGTCAATTATGGAGTAGGTCTAGTGAGTCTTTACAACCTCCAGACATTCTTTTGTTCGTTGTCATGACTTATTGTAGAGTATATAACTCCATTACTAACACTAGCAAGGGGTACGCTTTCTGCCCCTTGTGATGTCTCTGTCAGAAGCTTTCTCTATCTCCTTTCTCCTTTAATAAAACTCTATTGCACAAAAAGCTCTGAGCAATCAAGCCTCGTCTTGGGCCCTAGATTGAATTCTTCTCCTCCACAAGCCAAGAATCCCAGCATCTTTTCGTGGTTCAGCAACAATATTTCATTTCCTCTGCAGGAGAGAGCTAGTGAGCTTAGGTCTGTCTGGAACATTCTTGAATCCTGTGGGGAAAATATCCTGTGCACACATCTGGATACTGGGCCTAGAGGCCAAACTTCGCATTTCTTTCCCGGGGAGCCCTAACGTGGTGTGACTTAGCAACTGCTTTGAAAATCCATCCCATTGCTGTTTTCCTCCTTCTGACAGAGCTAGCTTTGTTCCCTGCTGTTGGGATGTCTCAACCGAAGGGCCGGTCCATAGCTACTCGCCTGGGGCCCATTGGATGTGCAAGGTGCCCTCGACTAGGTGACCCTAGCATGGCACTCAGCCCGCTCAGACACACTCCGAGGCTTCTTTCTCATGGGAAGCCTGCTCCAACCTAGGAATGTGTCTGCAATGCTTGGAAAGTGCAGTGAGACACACAGCCCTGACTCTGCAATTGAGGCCCTCAGAGCAAGCCTGCAGCTCTGATGTCTGAGAAGCAAAAACACTTGCTGCAAAGAGAGGCCTGAAAACACACTCTCTGTGGATGACTTTCCTTCCTCTAAGGAAGATAGTTTTCCCAGTCTCCTGCTTCCTGAATGTCACACAGCTGGAATGCGCTTGCTTGGAGGTCGTGATTCAGTGGCAATGACCCCTGAGGCCCTTTGCCCAGGGAGGGCTCCCACACTCACAGGCAAATCAAAGCAACTTCCAAGTGAGTCAGCTCTTCACATCAAGTGGCCAAAGTATTGGAGTTTCAGGTTCAGTATTAGTCCTTCCAATGTATATTCAGACCTGATTTCCTTTAGGATGGAGTGGTTGCGTCTCCTTGTAGTCTAAGCGACCTACAAGCATCTTCTCCAACACCACAGTTCAAAAGCATCCAATTTTCAGCTGTCACTTTCTTTATAGTACATCTTTCATATCCATCCATGACATATGGAAAAACCATAGCCTTGACTGGATGGATCTTTGTTGGCAAAGCAACGTCTCGGCTTTTTAATATGCCGTCTAGTTTGGTCATCACTTTTCTTCCAAGTCATAAATATCGTTTTAAGTTCATGGAGGCAGACATCACCTGCAGTGATTTCCAAGCCCCCCAAAATAGTCTGCTGCTGTTTCCAATGTTTTCCCATCTATTTGCCATGAAGTGATGAGACTGGATGCAATGATTTTAGTTTTCTGAATGCTGAGCTTTAAGCTAACTTTTTCACTCTCCTCTTTCACTTTCATCAGGAGACTCTTTAGTTCTTCTTCACTTTCTGCCATAAGGGTGGTGTCATCTGCATATCTGAGATTCTTGATATTTCTCCCAGCAATCTGGATTCCAGCGTGTGCTTCCTCCAGCCCAGTGTTTCTCATGATGTACTCTGCATATAAGTTAAATAAGCAGGGTGACAATATACAGCCTTGACATATTCCTTTTCCTATTTAGAACCAGTCTGTTGTTCCATGTCCAGTTCGAACTGTTTCTTCCTGACCTGCATACAGGTTTCTCAAGAGACAGGTCAGGTGGTCTGGTATTCCCATCTCTTTCAGAATTTTTCCCAGTTTATTGTGATCCACACAGTCAAAGGCTTTGGCATAGTCAATAAAGCAGAAATAGATGTCTTTTTTTCTGGAACTCTCTTGCTTTTTCAATGATCCAGTGGATGTTGGCAGTTTGATCTCTGGTTTCTCTGCATTTTTTAAATCCCTCTTGAACATTTGGAAGTTCACAGTTCATGTGAACTTGGAGAATTTTGAGCATTACTTTACTAGTGTGTGAGATGAGTGCAATTGTGCAGCAGCTTGAATATTCTTTGTCATTGCCTTTCTTTGGGATTGGAATGAAAACTGACCTAATGACTAGGTGTTTTCAATTGCATATGCTGAAAGAACTGGCTGTGCAGTTTTGAAGAAAAAAAAAATCATTTTAACCCATTTTCTCTGAAGTGCAAGGCATATCATGGCCATCCCTGAATCATAAAGTCACCTTTTCTTTATGTAGTCATAGTTTCATGCCTAAATTATAGGCCAACTCATGCTCAAATTGACTCTGATGTCAGGGGCAGATCAACTAATAAAAAGCTTGGATTGTCCCTCTGGAGGAAAGTGAGATCTTGGTCCCACGAGAAGAATCTGAAGGGTTAAGGGAACTTGCAAGAGTGGGGGAAAGCTTAGTCCATCCTACATGTACCAAAATCTTAAATAAGGCTTATTTACTTTACCGAAGTAAAAAAACAGATGATGAAAACAATTATAAATCAATGAAAGGTAAAGAAACTCATAGTCTGTTATCAAAAATTGCATTCTAAGAAAACTTTGTTCTCTTAACCTAGAGAGGAGACTAAATTCCATCTGGTACCAGCTTACCAGAAGACAAACAAACAAACAACAAACAAATTATCGGTAAGCTTAAAAAAAGTATATTCCATATATCTTGAAGTAGCAGTATTTCTGCAAAGGCATCAGTGTGAAACCATAGAGGACATGGTTAAAACCTGATTAAATAGAAATTGACAATGTAATCTGGTCACTGCTGCGACTTGAAATGCTTTAATATGATAACTGGAATTATAACTGACAGCATTTGACCAGGACATTCAGATTTTCACGGATGTCAGATAATTTCTAGGATATCTATATTAGGAACTGAAGGAATCTTTGAACCTAGGAAAGAAAACAACAGTCTCAAAGGCCCTTGCTGAATCATCTATCAGCAAGGAATGTCTTTGCAAGGATCGCAAAGTGAAGGGAAAACACCGACCTGCCTCTGCAACGGTCCTCTGAGCAGATCTGGAGGTCTCCCTTTGTATAAGCCACCTGTTCCTTCCAAATAGAGGTTTGCAACACAAAACAAGTGGCCGCCTATTCTTCCCGAAGGAGGCTCTCTTTCCCCACATCCTGCGAACACCCTTTCCCAGCCTCCTGGAAAAGCGCTTCTTGCAGTTCCTTTCAGAAAATCCTATGGACGGAGAAGCCTGGTAGGCTGCAGTCCGTGGGGTCGCTGAGGGTCGGACACGACTGAGCGACTGCACTTTCATTTTCACTTTCATGCATTGGAGAAGGCAATGGCAACCCACTTACTGTTCTTGCCTGGAGAATCCCAGGGACGGGGGAGCCTAGTGGGCTACCGTCTATGGCGTCGCACAGAGTCGAACACGACTGAAGCAACTTAGCAGCAGCAGCAGCAGCAGTTCCTTTCTTAGGGGCAGTTATCCCTGAGATTGGGACCTGGAAAGGCAGAGCCACCTCCACACACACGTCTTTCTGTCCCCTTCCTCTGGAGGAGAGCTCTAGTGAGCCTAGGTCTGTCAGGAAAATTCTTGGCTTTGACGGGATCCCACCCAGTGTGTGAACCTGCATACCCGACCTAGGGGCCACAGGCACCTGTTTTGCTCGAGTGGGTCCTGGAGGGGTGCAGGATTTAGGAGCTTAAAAATCCATCCAATTTGTCTTTTTTTTTTACCTCGGAGAGAACGAGTTTGCTCCACCTCCACCCTTTGGCAGTGTGGAGGGAAGAGGGCACCACCCTCTCCCAAAGGGGACATAGGGCCTACCAGGAGAGAAAGGCCCCTTGAGGAGCTGAGCCCAGGTAGGCAGCCAGTGATGTCAAGCACACTCCCGCTGCTTGCTTCTTCATGGGCACTCCCACGATCTGCTAGGAATGTCTTTGCAAGGATCTCAAAGGGAAGGGGAGATACATGGCCCTGTCTCTGGAACTTCAGTCCTCTGAGCAGATCTGGAGGTCTTGAGTTGTATAAGCAAACCTGTTCCTTCCAAATAGAGGCTTGCAAACACACCCCCGGTGGTTGCCTCTTCTTCCCCGAAGAAGTCTTTCTTTCCCCACATGCTGCGAACTCCCTGTCCCAACCTCAAGAATAGCGCTTCTTGCCATTCCTTTCTTAGAGGCAGTTATCCCTGAGCTTGGGGCCGTAGGGAGTAGCCCCACACTCACAGGGAAAGGCAAAGACTCCTCCATACATCTCCTCTATCCCCTTTGCTCTGGAGGAGAGCTCTAGTGAGCCTAGGTCTTTCAGGAAAATTCTTGGCTTGGACAGGATCTCACCCTGTTTGTGAACCTGCATACCCAACCAGGGGCCACAGAGCACCTGTTTCAGTAAAGTGGGCCCTGAAAGGGTGCAGCCTAGCAAGAGCTTGAAAATCCATTCAATTGCTGTTTTTGTACCTCTGACAGAGCGAGCTTGGCTCCACCCTTTGGCAGTGAGGAGAAAAGAGGGCATGACACCCCCCAAGGGGACATGGGCCTACTTCGAGAGGAAAGGCCCCTTGTGGAGCTGAGGCCAGGAAGGCACACAGTCGTGTCAAACACACTCCCACTGCTTGCTTCTTCAGGGGCACTCCGCTATCAGCTAGGAATGTCTTTGCAATGATCACAAAGGGAAGGGAGATACAAGGGACTGAGCAAAAATCTCCTTTTTGGGATCCCCGCTGCTTCTTCTCTCCCTCCAAGGGTTTCGTTCAAGTTCAAGGTCTCAAGGTTTCAAGTCAAGTTCAAGGTCCAAGTCAAGGTTCAAGTCAAGTTCAAGTCAAGGTCAAGTTCAAGTTCAAGGTCAAGTTCAAGTTCAAGTTCAAGTGAAGTTCAAGTTCAAGTTCAAGGTCAAGTTCAAGTTCAAGTCAAGTTCAAGTTCAAGGTCAAGGTGTCAAGTCAAGGTCAAGTCAAGTCAAGTTCAAGTTCAAGTTCAAGTCAAGTTCAAGTCAAGTTCAAGTTCAAGTTCAAGTTCAAGTCAAGTTCAAGTTCAAGTCAAGGTCAAGTTCAAGGTCAAGTTGAAAAGTTTCAAGTTCAAGTTCAAGTTCAAGTTCAGTCAAAGTCAAGTTCAAGGTTCAAGTTCAAGGTCAAGTTGAAGTTGAAATTGAAGTTCAAGTGTCAAAGTTCAAGGTCACAGTAGGTTCAAGTTGAAGTTAAGGTCAATAGGTCAAGATCAGTTCAAGGTCAAAGCATCCAAGTTAAGTTCAGAAGGTCAAGCAGTTCAATCAAAGTAATCAAGTCAGTCAAGTTCACCAAATCAAGGGCAGGGCAAGACCAACACAAGACCAAGGCAAGGGCAAACGGCAA
>NW_017214862.1:0-14364 GCF_001704415.2 Capra hircus
GTCCTTCACACCCTTGCTGCAACTCAAGAAGTTCCTCGACATTCCCATCTCCACTCGAGAGGAAACACGAGGGTCCTGCCCACATCCAGAGTAGCCCCGTTTCATCCTCCTAGCTAGAGATGAGGGATCCTTTCCCTGCTTGGTCGGGAAAGAACTTCCGGCATTCCCGTCGCATCTCAGGTGGAGGCGCTCTCCACAGGAAGGGGAGAGAGGAACTCCATGGTCGTGCCACCATTTCAAGCGTCCCCAGATGTCTCAGTCCATTCCAGAGGATCTTGTTTTTACAGAGTGCCTAAACTTTCATGCCGAGGATCGCCTCACACCACGGTGGCACGGGGGACAGCCCTGTGGGAAAGCCTCGTGGGAAAGCCTCTAGGAAAAGCCTAGAGGAAAAGCCACAGATCCATTGATCCACGCGACGGGAAGCACGGCACTGCTGCTACAGCTCGGGAGGAAGGGGCATGCGGCATGCCCCCACTCGAGACGAGGACTGATTCCCCTTGGGAGACTTCAGAAGTATCCCAAAAACATGTCAGCACTGGAGAGGAATACTCAGGTTCTGGCCCCCACTCCACACAAGGTCTTGGGCCCCGGCATCTACCGGTGAGGAATCCCGAGAGGCCCTCTAGCAACTCACATGGGAACTGGTCTTTCCTAAGGCCAACAGAACGGGTCCCTGAGGTCCCCGTCGTAAGTCGAGAGCACCTGCCACAACTCGAGAAAATGAAGGAGATTCTCCCCTTCAGGCGAGATGAAGCCCATTTCCACTGAGACGTCTCGAGGCTAATCACACCTAACCTCTGGAACTTCCAAAGGGTCCTTCACACCATAGCTGCAACTCAAGAAGTTCCACGAGAGACCCGTCGCCACTACATAGGAATCACCAGGGTACCACCCACATCCAGAGGAGCCCCAATTCCCCCTCCTAGCTCAATATGAGGGATCCTTTCCCTGATTGGCCGGGAAAGAATTCCTGTCGTACCTGTCGCATCTCAAGAGGAGGCACGCTCCACAAGAAAGGTGAGAGGAACTCCAGGGTCGTTCCACCATTCCAAGAGTCCCCCAGATGTCTCAGTCCTTTCCAGAGGAACTTGTTTACCCTGCACTGCCTCGACGTTCACGCGGAGGACCGACACACACGATGGTGGCACGTGGGACAGCCCTGTGGGAAAGCCTCGTGGGAAAGCCTCGAGGGAAAACAAGAAACCCCTTGATCAACCCAACGGGAAAATTGACTCTGCTCCTAATGCTCGGGAGAAAAGCGCACGCGCATGCCCCCATTGGAGACGAAGATGACTCCCCTGTGGAGACTCCAGTAGTACCCCAAGATCCATGTTAGCACTGGAGAGGAAACCTCAGGTTCGGGCACCGACTCCAAACAAGGTCTTAGGCCCCGTCATCGACCGGAGAGGAATCCCGAGAGGCCCCTTAGCAACTCGCAAGTCGACTGGCATTTCCTGAGTGGACCAGAGCGGGTTACATAAGTCCCGGTCGTAACTGGAGAGCACCTGCTGAAACTCGAGAAAATCCAGGAGGTTCTCCCCTGCAGGCGAGATGAGGCCCATTTCCGCTGAGGCGTCTCGAGTCTAATCACACCTAACCTCTGGAACTTCCAAAGGGTCCATCACACCCTTGCTGCAACTCAAGAAGTTCACCGACATACCCGTCTCCACACGAGAGGAAGCACCAGAGACCCGCCCACATCCAGAGGAGCCCCGTTTCCGCCTCCTAGCTCGAGAGGAGGGATCCTTTCCCTGCGTAGACAGGAAAGAATTCCTGGCGTTCCTGGCGCATCTCAAGAGGAGGCGCTCTCCACAGGAAAGGCGAGAGGAACTCCAGGGTCGTGCCACCATTCCAGAGTCCCCAGATGTCTCAGTCCATTTCAGGGAAACCTGATTTCCCTGCACTGCCTCGAATTTCTAGCCGAAGATCGACTCACACCACGATGGCACATGAAACAGCCCTGTGGGAAAGCCTCGTGGGAAAGCCACGAGGGAAAGCCACAGATCCCTTGATCCATGCAAAGGGAAGCGTGGCACTGCTGCTACAGCTCGGGAGGAAAGCGCACGTTCATGCCCCCACACAAGACGACGACTAACTCCCCTGGGGAGACTCCAGAAGTACCCCAAGATCCATGTCCACACTGGAGAGGAATCCTCCGGTTCCGGCACCGACTCCACACAAGGTCTTAGGCCCGGGCATCGAAGGGAGAGGAATCCTGAGAGGCCCCCGAGGAACTCGCATGGCTCCTGGCCCTTCCTGAGGCCACTAGAGCGGGTCCCTGAGGTCCCCGTCGTAAGTCGAGAGCACCTGCCGCAACTAGAGAAAATCCATTAGGTTCTCCCCTCCAGGCGAGATGAGGCCCATTTCCGCTGAGGCGTCTCAACGCTAATCACACCTAACCTCTGGAACTTCCAAAGGGTCCTTCACACCCTAGCTGCAACTCAAGAGGTTCCAGGAGAGACCCGTTGCCACTCCATAGGAATCACCAGGGTACCACCCACATCCAGAGGAGCCCCAATTCCCCCTCCTGGCTCAAGATGAGGGATCCTTTCCCTGATTGGCCGGGAAAAATTCCTGTCGTACCTGTCGCATCTCAAGAGGAGGCACGCTCCACAAGAAAGGTGAGAGGAACTCCAGGGTCGTTCCACCATTCCAAGAGTCCCCCAGATGTCTCAGTCCTTTCCAGAGGAACTTGTTTACCCTTCACTGCCTCGACGTTCACGGGGAGGACTGACTCACACGATGGTGGCACGTGGGACAGCCCTGTGGAAAGCCTCGTGGGAAAGCCTCGTGGGAAAGCCTCGAGGGAAAACAAGAAACCCCTTGATCAACCCAACGGGAAAATTGACTGTGCTCCTAATGCTCGGGAGAAAAGCGCACGTGCATGCCCCCATTGGAGATGTAGATGACTACCCTGTGGAGACTCCAGTAGTACCCCAAGATCCATGTCAGCACTGGAGAGGAAACCTCAGGTTCGGGCACCGATTCCAAACAAGGTCTTAGGCCCCGTCATCGACCGGAGAGGAATCCCGAGAGGCCCCTTAGCAACTCCAAGTCGACTGGCATTACCTGAGCGGACCAGAGCGGGTTACATAAGTCCCGGTCGTAACTGGAGAGCACCTGCTGAAAATCGAGAAAACCCAGGAGGTTCTCCCCTGCAGGCGAGATGAGGCCCATTTCCGCTGAGGTGTCTCGAGTCTAATCACACCTAACCTCTGGAACTTCCAAAGGGTCCTTCACACCCTTGCTGCAACTCAAGAAGATCCCCGACATACCCCTCTCCACTCGAGAGGAAGAACAAGAGTCCCGACCACATCCAGAGGAGCCCCGTTTCAGCCTCGTACCTCGCGGTCAGGTATCCTTTCCCTGTATGTTCCGGAAAGAATTCCCGGTGTTCCCGTCGCATCTCATGAGGAGGCGCTCTCCACAGGAAAGGCGAGAGAAACTCCAGTGTCGTGCCATCATTCCAAGAGTCCCCCAGATATCTCAGTGGGTGTCCAGCCACGCTGCATCCAGGGAATTTGACGGATGGACGGCGTTGACGTGGAAAGTCTTGTGTATTTATTAATGTAAGATTAGATTAAGAAATTATAGGGTAGTAAGAAGATTAACTGGAGGAAAAAGGCTGAATAGTTAGGTTTACGCGGAAGGCCAATAAAATTCCCGACAAGGAATTTTCTGGCGGACTCTGGGAATGGTGGCACGACCCTCGAGTTCCTCTTTGACTTTCACACTAGGCTTTCCCACAGGGCTTTCCAACGAGTCTTATCCACAGGGCTGTCCCACGTGCCACCGTGGTGTGAGTCGATCCTCGGCTTGAAAGTCGAGGCAGGGCAGGAAAAAAAGGTTTCCCTGGAATGGACTGAGACATCTGGGGGACTCTGGAATGGTTGCACGACCCTGGAGTTCCTCTCGCCTTTCCTGTGGAGAGCACCTCCTCTTGAGATGCGACGGGACGCCGGGAATTCTTTCACGACCACGCAGGGAAAGGATCCCTCCTCTCGAGCTAGGAGGCGGAAACGGGGCTCCTCTGGATGTGGGCGGGATTCTTGTTCTTCCTCTCGAGTGGAGACGGGTATGTCGGGGATCTTCCTGAGTTGCAGCAAGGGTGTGAAGGACCCTTTGGAAGTTCCAGAGGTTAGGTGTGATTAGTCTCGAGACGCCTCAGCGGAAATGGGCCTCATCTCGCCTGGAGGTGAGAACCTCCTGGATTTTCTCGAGTTGCGGCAGGTGCTCTCGACTTACGACGGGGACCTCAGGGACACGCTCTGGTGGCCTCAGGAAAGGCCAGTCCCCATGCGAGTTGCTCTGGGGCCTCTCGGGATTCCTCTCCCCTCGATGCCGGGGCCAAAGATCTTGTGTGGAGTAGGTGCCGGAACCTGAGGATTTCTCTCCAGTGCTGACATGGATCTTGGGGTACTTCTGGAGTCTCTCCAGGGGAGTCAGTCCTCGTCTCGAGTGGGGGCATACATTTGCGCTTTCCTCCCGAGCTGTAGCAGCAGTGTCACGCTTCCCTTCGCGTATATCAAGGGATCTGTGGCTTTCCCACGAGGCTTTCGCAAAGGGCTGTCCCAAGTGCCACCGTGGTGTGAGTTGATCCTCGGCTTGAAAGTCGAGGCAGTGCAGGGAAAAACAGGTTTCCCTGGAATGGACTGAGACATCTGCGGGACTCTGGGAATGTGGCACGACCCTGGAGTTCCTCTCACCTTTCCTGTGCAGAGCGCCTCCTCTTGAGATGCGACGGGAATGCCGGGAATTCTTTCCCGACCACGCAGGGAAAGGATCCCTCCTCTCGAGCTAGGAGTCGGAAACGGGGCTCCTCTGGATGTGGGCGGGACTCTCGTGCTTCCTCTCGAGTGGAGACGGGTATGTCGGGGAACTTCTTAGGTTGCAACAAGGGTGTGAAGGACGCTTTCGAAGTTCCAGAGGTAAGATGTGATTAGCCTCGAGACGCCTCAGCGGAAATGGGCCTCATCTCGCCCGGAGTGGAGAACCTCCTGGATTTTCTCGAGTTGCGGCAGGTGCTCTCGACTTAGGTCGGGGACCTCAGAGACCCGCTCTGGTGGCCTCAGAAAAGGCCAGTCCCCATGCGAGTTGCTCGGGGGCCTCTCGGTATTCCTCTCCCGTCGATGGCGGGGCCTAAGACCTTGTGTGGAGTCGGTGCCGGAACCTTAAGATTCCTCTCCCGTGCTGACATGGATCTTGGGGTACTTCTGGAGTCTCCCCAGGGGAGTCAGTCCTCGTCTCGAGTGGGGTCATGCACGTGCGCTTTCCTCCCGAGCTGTAGAAGCAGTGTCACGCTTCCCTTCGCGTGGATCAAGGGATCGGTGGCTTTCCCTCGAAGCCTTCCCTCGAGGCTTTCCCACGAGGCTTTCCCACTGGTCTGTCCCACGTGCCACCGTTGTGTGAGTCGATCCTCGGCTTGAAAGTCGAGGCAGTGCAGGGACAACAGGTTTCCCTGGAATGGACAGAGATATCTGGGGGACTCTGGGAATGGTGACACGACCCTGGAATTCCTCTCGAATTTCCAGTGGAGAGCGCCTCCTCTTGAGATGCGACGGGAACGACGGGAATTCTGTCCCGACCACGCAGGGAAAGGATCCCTCCTCTCGAGCTATGAGGCGGAAACGGGGCTCCTCTGGATGTCGGTGGGGTTCT
Source organism: Capra hircus (assembly GCF_001704415.2). Lineage (NCBI taxonomy): Eukaryota > Metazoa > Chordata > Mammalia > Artiodactyla > Bovidae > Capra > Capra hircus. Next base: position 5,662 of record NW_017214862.1, read on the forward strand.
CGTGCTTTCTCTCGAGTGGAGACGAGTATGTCGGGGAACTTCTTGAGGTGAAGCAAGGGTGTGAAGGACCCTCTGGAAGTTCCAGAGGTTAGGTGTGATTAGCCTCGAGATGCCTAAACGGAAATGGGCATCATATCGCCTGGACGGGAGAACCTCCTGGATTCTCTCGAGTTGCGGCAGGTGCTTTCGAGTTACGACGGGGACCTCAGGGACCCGGTCTGGTGGCCTCAGGAAAGGCCTGTCCCCATGCGAGTTGCTCGGGGGTGTCTCCGGATATTCTCCCATCGATGACGGGGCACAAGACCATGTGTGGTGTCGGTGCCGGAACCTGAGGATTCCTCTCCAGTGCTTACATGGATCTTGGGGTACTTCTGGAGTCTCCCCAGGGGAGTCAGTCCTCGTTTCGAGTGGGGTCATGCACGTGCGCTTTCCTCCCGAGCTGTAGAAGCAGTGTCACGCTTCCCTTCGCGTGGATCAAGGGATCTGTGGCTTTCCCTCGAGGCTTTCCCACGAGGCTTTCCCACAGGGCTGTCCCATGTGCCACCGTGGTGTGAGTCGAACCTCGGCTTGAAAGTCGAGGCAGTGCAGGGAGAACAGGTTTCCCTGGAATGGACTGAGACATCTGGGGGACTCTGGGAATGGTGGCACAACCAAGGAGTTCCTCTCGACTTTCCTGTGGAGAGCGCATCCTCTTGAGATGCGACGGGAAGGCCGGAAATTCTTTCCCGACCATGCAGTGAAAGGATCCCTCCTCTCGAGCTAGGAGGCGGAAACCGGACTCCACTGGATGTGGGTGGGACTCTCGTGCTTCCTCTCGAGTGGAGACTGGTATGTCGGGGAACTTCTTGAGTTGCAGCAAGGGTGTGAAGGAACCTTTGGAAGTTCCATATGTTAGATGTGATTAGCCTCGAGACGCCTCTGCGGAAATGGGCCTCATCTCGCCTGGAGGGGAGAACCTCCTGGATTTTCTCGAGTTGAGGCAGGTGCTCTCGACTTACGAGTGGGACCTCAGGGACCCGCTCTGGTGGCCTCAGGAAAGGCCAGTCACCATGCGAGTTGCTCGGGGGCCTCTCGGGATTTCTCTCCCGTCGATGCCGGGGTCTAAGACCTTGTGTGGAGTCGGTGCCCGGAACCTGAGGATTCCTCTCCAGTGCTGACATGAATCATGGGGAACTTCTGAAGTCTCCCCAGGGGAGTCAGTTCTCGTCTCGAGTGGGGGCATGCACGTGCGATTTACTCCCGAGCTGTAGCAGCAGTGTCACGCTTTCCTTCGCGTGGATCAAGGGATCTGTGGCTTTCCCTCGAGGCTTTCCCACGAGGCTTTCCCATGAGGCTTTCCCACAGGGCTGTCCCACGTGGCACCGTGGTGTGAGTCGAACCTCGGCTTGTAAGTCGAGGCAGTGCAGGGAAAACAATGGACTGAGACATCTGGGGGACTCTGGGAATGGTGGCACGACCCTGGAGTTCCTCTCGCCTTTCCTGTGGAGAGCACCTCCTCTTGAGATGCAACGGGAACGCCGGAAATTCTTTCCCGAACACGCAGGGAAAGGATCCCTCCTCTCGAGCTAGGAGCCGGAAACGGGGCTCCTCTGGATGTGGGCGGGACTCTCGTGCTTCCTCTCGAGTGGAGACGGGTATGTCGGGGAACTTCTTGAGTTGCAGCAAGGGTGTGAAGGACGCTTTGGAAGTTCCAGATGTCAGATGTGATTAGCCTCGAGACCCCTCGGAGGAAATGGGCCTCATCTCTCCTGGAGGGGAGAACCTCCTGGATTTTCTCGAGTTGCAGCAGGTGCTCTCGACTTACGACGAGGACCTCAGGGACCCGCCCTGGTGGCCTCAGGAAAGTCCAGTCCCCATGCGAGTTGCTCGGGGGCCTCTTGGGATTCCTCTCCCGTCGATGCCGGGGCCTAAGACCTTGTGTTGAGTCGTTCCCGGAATCTGAGGATTTCTCTCCAGTGCTGACATGGATCTTGGGGTACTTCTGGAGTCTCCCCAGCGGAGGCAGTCCTCGTCTGGAGTGGGGGCATGCACGTTAGCTTTCCTCCCGAGCTGTAGCAGCAGTGACGCCCTTCACTTCGCGTGGATAAAGGGATCTGTGGCTTTCCCTCGAGGCTTTCCCACGAGGCTTTCTCACGAGGCTTTCCCACTGGGCTGTCCCACGTGCCACCGTGGTGTGAGTCGATCCTCGGCTTGAAATTCGACGCAGTGCAGGGAAAACAGGTTTCCCTGGAATGGACTGAGACATCTGGGGGACGCTGGGAATGGTGGCACGACCCTGGAGTTCCTCTCGCCTTTCTTGTGGAGAGCAACTGCTCTTGAGTTGCGAAGGGAATGCCGGGAATTCTTTCCCGAACACGCAGGGAAAGGATCCCTCGCCTCAAGCTACGAGGCGGAAACGGGGGAACCTCTGGATGTGGGCGGGACTCTCGTGCTTCCTCTCGTTTGGAGACGGGTAAGTCGGGGTACTTCTTGAGTTGCAGCAAGGGTGTGAAGGACCCTTTGGAAGTTCCAGAAATTAGGTGTGATTAGCCTCGAGACGCCTCAGCGGAAATGGGCCTCACCTCGCCTGGAGTGGAGAACCTCCTGGATTTTCTCGAGCTTGCGGCAGGTGCTCTCGACTTAGGACAGGGTCCTCAGGGACCCGCTCTGGAGGCCTCAGGAAAGGCCAGTCCCCACGCGAGTTGCTCGGAGGCCTCACGGGATTCCTCTCCCGTCGATGCCGGGGCCTAAGACCTTGTGTGGAGTGGGTGCCAGAACCTGAGGATTCCTCTCCAGTGCTGACATGGATCTTGGGGTACCTCTGCAGTCTCCCCAGGGTAGACAGTCCTCGTCTCGAGTGAGGGCATGCATGTGCGATTTCCTCCCGAGCTGTAGCAGCAGTGTCACACTTCCCTTCGCGTGGATCAAGGGATTTGTGGCTTTTCCTCGAGGCTTTCCCAGGAGGCTTTTCCACGAGGCTTTCCTACTGGGCTGTCCCACGAGCCACCGTGGTGTGAGTCGATCCTCGGCTTGAAAGTCGAGACAGTGCAGGGAAAACAGTTTTCCCTGGAATGGACTGAGGCATCTGGGGACTCTGGGAATGGTGGCACGACCCTGGAGTTCCTCTCTCCTTTCCTGTGGAGAGCGCCTCCTCTTGAGATGGGACGGGAAAGCCGGGAAATTATTCCCGATCACGCAGGGGAAGGATCCCTCCTCTCGAGCCAGGAGGCGGAAACGGGGCTCCTCTGGATGTGGGCGGGACTCGCGTGTTTCCTCTCGAGTGGAAACGGGTATGTCGGGGAACTTCTTGAGTTGCAGCAAGGGTGTGAAAGACCCTTTGGAAGTTCCAGATGTTAGATGTGATTAGCCTCAAGTCGCCTCAGCGGAAATGGGCCTCATCTCGCCTGGAGGGGAGAACGTCCTGGAGTTTCTCTAGTTGTGGCAGGCACTCTCGACTTACGACGGGGACCTCAGGGACCCGCTCTGGTGGCCTCAGGAAATTCCAGTCCCCATTCGAGTTGCTCGGGGGCCTCTCGGGATTCCTCTCCCGTCAATGCCGGGGCCTAAGATCTTGTGTGGAGTCGCTGCCGGAACCTGAGCATTCCTCTCTAGTGCTGACATGGATCTTGGGTACTTCTGGAGTCTCCCCAAGGGAGTCAGTCCTCATCTCGAGTGGGGGCCTGCACGTTCGCTTTCCTCCCGAGCTGTAGCAGCAGTGTCGAACTTACCTTCGCGTGGATCAAGGGATCTGTGGCTTTCACTCGAGGCTTTCCCACGAGGCTTTCCCACGAGGCTTTCCCACAGGGCTGTCCCACGTGCCACCGTGGTGTGAGTCGATCCTCGGCTTGAAAGTCGAGGCAGTGCAGGGAAAACCGGTTTCCCTGAAATGGACTGAGAAATCTGGGGTCTCTGGGAATGGTGGCACGACCCTGGAGTTCCTCTCGCCTTTCCTGTGGAGAGCGCCTCCTCTTGAGTTGTGACGGGAAGACCGGGAATTCTTTCCCGACCACGCAGGGAAAGGATACCTCCTCTCTAGCTGTGAGGCGGAAACGGGGCTCCTCTGGATGTGGGCGGGACTCTCGTGCTTCCTCTCGAGTGGAGACAGGTATGTCGGGGAACTTCTTGAGTTGCAGCAAGGGTGTGAAGAACCCTTTGGAAGTTCCAGAGGTTTAGGTGTGATTAGCCTCGAGACGCCTCAGCAGAAATGGGCCTCATCTCGCCTGGAGGGGAGAACCTCCTAGATTTTTTCGAGTTGGGACAGGTGATATCGACTTAAGACGGGGACCTGAGGGACCCGCTCTGGTGGCCTCAAGAAAGGCCATTCCCCATGCGAGTTGCTCGGGGGCCTCTCGGGATTCCTCTCCCGTCGATGCCGGGTGCCTAACACCTTGTGTGGATTCGGTGCCGGAACCTGAGGATTCCTCTCCAGTGCTGACATGGATCTTGGCATCCTTAAAGGCAATATGAGCCCCATTTCCGCTGAGGCGTCTCGAGGCTAATCACACCTAACCTCTGGAACTTCTAAAGGGTCCTTCACACCCTTGCTGCAACTCAAGGAGTTCTCTGACATACCCGTCTCCATTCGAGAGTATCAAGATCTTCCCGCCCACTTTCAGAGGAGCACTGTTTCCACCTCATAGCTCGAGAGGAGGGATCCTTTCCCTGCGTGGTCTGGAAAGCATTCCCGGCGTTCCAGTCGCCTCTCAAGAGGAGGCCCTCTCCACAGGAAAGGCTAGAGAAACTCCAGGGTCGTTCCACCATTCCCAGAGTCCCCCAGATGTCTCTGTCAATTCCAGGGAAACCTGTTTTCCCTGCACTGCCTCGACTTTGAAGCCGAGGATCGACTCACACCACGGTGGCACGTGGGACAGCCCTGAGGAAAATCCTCGTGGGAAAGCCTCATTGGAAAGCCTCGAGGGAAAGCCACAGATCCCTTGATACAAGCGAAGGGAATCGTGACACCGCTGCTACAGCTCGAGAGGAAAGCGCACGTGCAGGCCCCCACACGAGACGAGGACTGACTCCCCTGGGGAGACTCAGAAGTACCCCAAGATCCAAGTCAGCACTGGAGAGGAATTCTCAGGTTCCGGCACCGACGCCACACAAGGTCTTATGCCAGCGTGACACTGCTGCTACAGCTCGAGAGGAAAGCTCACGTACAGGCCCCCACTCGAGACGAGGACTGACTCCCCTGGGGAGACTCAGAAGTACCCCAAGATTCATGTCAGCACTGGAGAGGAATCCTAAGGTTCCGGCACCGACTCCACACAGGTCTTAGGCCCCGACTTCGAAGGGAGAGGAATCCCGAGAGGCCCCCGAGAAAGTCCCATGGGGACTGGCCTTTCCTGAGGCCACCAGAGCGGGTCTCTGAGGTCCCCGTCGTAAGTCGAGAGCACCTGCTTCAACTCGAGAAAATCCAGGAGGTTCTTCCCTCCAGGCGAGATGAGGCCCATTTCCGCTGAGGCGTCTCGAGGATATTCACACCTAACCTCTGGAACTTCCAAAGGGTCCTTCACACCCTTTTTGCAACTCAAGAAGTTCCCCGACATACCCGTCCCCACTCGAGAGGAAGCACGAGAGTCCCGCCCACATCCAGAGGAGACCCGTTTCCGCCTCCTAGCTCGACGGAGGGATCCTTTCCCTGCGTGCTCGGAAAGAATTCCCGGCGTTTCCGTCGCATCTCAAGAGGAGGCGCTCTAGACAGGAAAGGCAGAGAAACTCCAGGGTGGTGCCACCATTCCCAGAGTCCTCCAGATGTCTCAGTCCATTCCAGGGAAACCTGTTTTCCCTGCACTGCGTCGACTTTCAAGCTGAGGATCGACTCACACAAAGGTGGCACGTGGGACAGCCCTGTGGGAAAGCCTCGTGGGAAAGCCTCGTGGGAAAGCCTCGAGGGAAAGCCACAGATCCGTTGATCCACTCGAAGGGAAGCGTGACACTGCTGCTACAGCTCGGGAGGAAAGCGCACGTGCATACCCCCACTCGAGACGAGGACTGACTCCCCTGGGGAGACTCCAGAATTACCCCAAGATCCATGTCAGCAGTGGAGAGGAATACTCAGGTTCCGGCACTGACTCCACACAAGGTCTTAGGCCCCAGCATCGACGGGAGAGGAAACCCGAAGGCCCCGGAGCAACTCGCAAAGGGACTGGCATTTCCTGAGGCCACCAGAGCAGGTCCCTGAGGTCCCAGTCGTAAGTCGAGAGCACCTGCCGCAACTCGAGAAAATCAAGGAGGTTCTCCCCTCCAGGCGAGATGAGGCCCATTTCTGCTGAGGCGTCATGAGGCTATTCAAACCTAAACTCTGGAACTTCCAAAGGGTCCTTCACACCCTTTTTGCAACTCAAGAAGTTCCCCGACATACCCGTCTCCACTCGAGAGGAAGCACGAGAGTCCCGGCCACATCCAGATGTTCCCCGTTCCGGCCTCCAAGCTCGATGGAGGGATCAATTCCCTGCGTGCTCGGGAAAGAATTCCCGGCGTTTCCGTCGCATCTCAAGAGGAGGCACTCTCGACAGGAAAGGCAGAGGAACTCCAGGGTGTTGCCACCATTCCCAGAGTCCTCCAGATGTCTCAGTCCATTCCAGGGAAACCTGTTTTCCCTGCACTGCGTCGACTTTCAAGGTGAGTATCGACTCACACCAAGGTGGCACGTGGGACAGCCCTGTAGGAAAGCCTCGTGGGAAAGCCTCGTGGGAAAGCTCGAGGGAAAGCCACAGATTCCTTGATCCACGCGAAGGGAAGCATGACACTGCTGCTACAGCTCAGGAGGAAATCGCACGTGCATGCCCCCACTCGAGACGAGGACTGACTCCCCTGGGAAGACTCCAGAAGTACCCCAAGATCCATGTCAGCACAGGAGAGGAATCCTCAGGTTCCGGCACCGACTGCACACAAGGTCTTTTGCCCCGGCATCGACGGAGAGGGATCCCGAGAGGCCCCCAATCAACTCACATGGGGACTGGCCTTCCCTGAGGCCACCATATTGGGTCCCTGAGGTTCCCGTCGTAAGTCGAGAGCACCTGCCGCAACTCGAGAAAATCCAGGAGGTTCTCTCCTCCAGGCGAGATGAGGCCCATTTCCGATGAGGCGTCTTGAGGCTAATCACACCGAACCTCTGGAACTTCCAAAGGGTCCTTCTCACCCTTGCTGCAACTCAAGACGTTCCCCGGCATACCCGTCTCGACTGCGAGAGGAAGCACGAGAGTCCCGCCATATCCAGAGGAGCCCCGGTGTCCACCTCCTTGCTCGAGAGGAGGGATCCTTTCCCTGCGTGGTCGGGAAAGAATTCCCGGCGTTCCCGTCGCATTTCAAGTGGAGGCGCTCTCCACAGAAAATGCGAGAGGAACTCCAGGGTCGTGCCACCATTCCCAGAGTCCCCAAGATGTCTCAGTCCATTCCAGGGAAACCGGTTTTCCTGCACTGCCTCGACATTCAAGCCGAGGATCGACTCACACACTGTGGCACGTGGGACATCCCTGTGGGAAAGCCCCGCGGAAAGCCACAGCTCCCTTGATCCAAGCGATGGGAAGCGTGACACTGCTGCTAAAACTCGGTAGGAAAGCCCACGTGCATGCCCCCACTCGAAACGAGGACTTACTCCCCTAGGGAGACTACAGAAATACCCCAAGATCCATGTCAGCACTGGAGAGGAATGCTCAGATTCTGGCACCCGACACCACACAAGATCTTTGGAGCCGGCATCGACGAGAAAGGAATCCCGAGAGGCCCCCGAGCAACTCGCATGGGGACTGGCCTTTCCTGAGGCCACCAGAGCGGGTCCCTGAAGTCCCCGTCGTAAGTCGAGAGCACCTGCCGCAACTCGAGAAAATCCAGGAGGTTCTCCCCTCCAACCGAGATGAAGCCCATTTCCGCTGAGGCGTCTCGAGGCTATTCACACCTAACTCTGGAACTTCCAAAGGGTCCTTCACACCCTTGCTGCAACTCAAGAAGTTCCCCGACATACCCGTCTCCACTCGAGAGGAAGCACGAGAGTCCCGACCACATCCAGAGGAGCCCCGTTTCCGCCTCCTAACTCGAGAGGAGGGATCCTTTCCCTGCGTGGTCGGGAAAGAATTCCCGGCGTTCCAGTCGCATCTCAAGAGCAGGCTCTCCACAGGAAAGGCGAGAGGAACTCCAGGGTCGTGCCACCATTCCAAAGTCCTCCAGATGTCTAGGTCCATTCCAGGGAAAACTGTTTTCCCTGCACTGCCTCGACCTTCAAGCCGAGGATCGACTCACACCACGGTCCACGTGGGACAGCCCTGTGGGAAAGCCTCGTGTGAAAGCCTCGTGGAAAGCCTCGAGGGAAAGCCCCTGATCCCTTGATCCACGCGAAGGGAAGCATGACACTGCTGCTACAGCTCGGGAGGAAAGCGCACGTGCATGCCCCCATTTGATACGAGGACTGACTCCCCTGGGGAGACTCCAGAAGTACCCCAAGATCCATGTCAGCACTGGAGAGGATGCTCAGGTTCCGGCACCCACTCCACACAAGATCTTAGGCCCCGCATCGAGGGAGAGAAGTCCCGAGAGGCCCCCGAGCAACTCGCATGGGGACTGGCCTTTCCTGAGGCCACCAGCAGCGGCGTCCCTGAGCGTCCCCGATCGTCACGCTCACCCCCAGAACTAGCCACGACAAATCCCTCCGTGCCGCCACCTCCGAGACAAAATCCCAGTCCGAGAGTCTCTCTACCCTTCCGGCGATCACTCTGCTGCTTCTTG